>NC_085863.1:48426307-48473807 GCF_034702125.1 Engraulis encrasicolus
GGAAGTGCCGGAGTGGGCTCGGCGTTGTCAGGACATCCCCGGCGACAAACTGAGCTGCGTCGCCATGACTGCAAAAGGAAGTGTCACCCTGGTGATCCTGTGACCCCTCCTAGCCACATCCAAGTCACAAGCGAAATGGGAGGGGGCATAGTACAATAACTCACAAAAATGTGGAGACCTCGGCAGAAGTCTGATTTTTTTTGAGGGGAGGGAGGAGGGAGGGGGGTATTTATTTGTTTAAAAAACCATTGAGCTGTTTATTCGGCGTCCAAAATAAGCCAAGTCGTCACATCAAACATGTCTTGCCGCTTGCTTGAATAGCTATCAGTGGGTGGCCCTAATAAAAAGACAGAGAAGAGAAATCTGAGTCACTCCCTCACAGTGTCTCTTGAGCCTATGACCCGTTGCCACAAAACAGACACTTCACTCTGAAGAACAAGACGAAAAGCGGAAAAAAGCGGAAGTTTACATGTATTATTTGTGTGATAATATTTCCTTTGCATTCCGTGTTCCTGTTTGTCCTGTGTCGCGCCGACGTGCGGATGGCCTTTGTGAGCATGTGCTGAGGACACAGTGGAAAGTTCCAGTCATCTGTCCAGGCTGGCCAGGATGGGAGTCATTCATTTGAACGGCCTTGCATGGAACCACCGCCAACTCTCTCCCACTCTAGTGTGAATGGACGATGGACACACTTTTGTGGTTAAGTCAAGACGATGAGGATAAATAGTTTTGGGGGAGAGAAAATAAACTCCATGCGGGGAAATGGATTATGCATGCTTGCTCTCTCTCTCTCTCTCTCTCTCCCTCTCGCTCTCTCTCTCTCTCTCTCTCTCTCCCCCTCCCTCCCTCCCTCCCTCCCTCGGTCTGCTCACACAAAGACATGGTGGAATTCTCTCTCTCACTATATATCTCATTCATGTCATATTTGCACTATTTAAAACATCCTTGCAGTGGAATCCCTTTTATAAAAAAACGTTCCTCACGCTCATCGTCAAACAACACATCATTGTAACACAAATATTATAACTTGACGTTTATGTGCTTTACATTGCGTAAATTATATCACAAATGCTGGAAACGCGGCCTGAGATGGCATACTCTGGGTTTTTGAAACACTTTTGTAGTTGACTGATAAAGTACAACACACACAACACTAGATAAATAAATTCGGCATTAAATCAGCCTGCTTGGTGATGGTATTGTTTGTGGGTCAGCGGGAAGCCAGGCTTAAGGCTGAAACCGGACTCCTCCATTAGTTGTCTTTGGAGAGCTCACTTAGCATTTCCAAAACAATATTTGATCCCAATCCCGTGTGGCAGTTAGCCAGGTGTAAGTGTGCGTGTGTGCGTGTGTGCGCGTGCGTGTGTGTGTGCGCATGCGTGCATGCGTGCAGATATGTATGTGTGTGCGTACATGACTGCATGCATGTGTGTGTGTGTACCATATGTGTGTGTGCATGCATGCGTCCATGTGTGTGTGTGTGTGTGTGTGTGTGTGTGTGTGTGTGTGTGTGTGTGTGTGTGTGTGTGTGTGTGTGTGTGTGTGTGTGTGTGTGTGTGTGTGTGTGAGTGCATGTGTGCTGCACATGTACTGTATGTTGGGAGGGGGCAGATTCTTTTAGTACAGCTGCAAAACCACATATGGACAGGTGTCCTCTCCCACTTAACCTTAGAACACAGTGTACTGTAGGTACATTGGAGAAGTGCTTTACATTTTTGTACTGGTAAAACTTAAAATCTCACTAAAAAAGTAATGATTTCTCAAACATATCAGAGCTGATTGTTATGGAAGCTGTCTTCCTGAAAGTCTGCATAGTTGAAATGTATGTGTAATGTAATCTCACGATGTTCAAGACTCTGAGAGACTCATGATGAGACAGCAGTTTTTGAAACGCTGGTGTCCTTCCCTCAGACAGTAGTGCCTTTCAAAACAGTCTTCGTTCGCTTACTATTCACACATATTTTTTTATGTGTGTGTCTTGATTGTTGAAAGGAGAGTCGAGAGTATGATAGGAAGAGAGAGGGAGAGAGAGATGGGGTAGGATTGGGACATGATCCAGACGGGACTCAAACTTGAGACCGCATGGGCATGTGTGTGTGTGTGTGTGTGTGTGTGTGTGTGTGTGTGTGTGTGTGTGTGTGTGTGTGTGTGTGTGTGTGTGTGTGTGTGTGTGTGTGTGTGTGTGTGTGTGTGTGTGTGTGTGTGTGTGTGCGTGTGAGTGTTTAAGCATCTGTGTTTAAGACTTACAGGTTACATAGTGCTCCTTTAAGCAATGCCAATATAATATCATATAATATCATATCATATCATATAATATCATGATATAATATCATATAATATAATAATTTCACACCGCAGATACAGTCATCAGGCAAGACTTGCCGTCTTACTTCCAATCCATTTCTCAATTGCAGCCAAACCAAATATGACACGGATATATTATATAGCTCAAACCCCAAGCTGACATATGCAGACTCTGAGTGCGTTTTAATATGCGACCTTGCCTCCTCCACTTGCGCTTGTCTCCTCGTCCCGCCTCCTGGCCCCTCCTCCGTGGATAAAACGATAAAGTTTCCCAGCTGTCAGCCTAGCCACAACAACTTTTGAGGGACTGTTTTGCATTCACCATCCCAATTGCAAATGAGAAAAAGACTCTACAATTGAGCTTTTGCAAGATATTGAAATATAATGCTGTTGTCAGTGATGTCATCATGACGAGAAGCAAGTGGAGGAGGCAAGTGGAGGAGGCAAGGTTGCATATTGCAACACACTCAGTATCTAGCATCTTCAGGCAACGTCCCAAGACATGTCAGGTGACCAGCAGGTGGCGCAAATGATATTTTTGGACGAGACTCTCGTGTCTCGTGCCTGCTCTGATGTCCGGCGCCAAAACAAGAGCTTGGAGCGCACACCAACCCCCCCCAATATGCTGCCGCCCGTGTGAAATGAATACCCACTACACACGTCATATCTTACTCGCTGAGTGTTGGAGCAGGGCCTGAGGCTTAAGGGAAATCTTATCAAGTTACCAGCAGACGAGCTGGAGAAGACATTTGCTCTTTGCCAGTTAAGGGTATACTCATGGTGGGTGTGTAGTCGGGGTGGTTGCATCACGGTGGCATGGGATCTGTTTGAAATCAAGTGAATTTACATATTTGACAAAGTTTTTGCAAGGGCCCGCACACCTCGAAAGTTTCTTGTTCAGCAGGTGCAGCTTTTCAGGGTACTTCAGTCATCAGTTGTCAAATGGGAGAGCTACTCTGATGAAGCTACTCTGAGTCACTCACTCTGATGAAGGCCTAGTGCTGAAAATGTCAACACACCAAAAAATCAAGTGATGAATCGTAAAGAAGCCACATCGCACTCTTATCTGACAACTGATGACTGAAATGAAGTGAATAAAATTGAACTGAATACAAAAATTTAGTTTGAGATGTGTCGTGCATGGGCAAGAGTCCACACCATTGGAGTAATGTAGCACTAACCAGGGGAGCAGCAATGGATGCAGTCAGTGTGTTGGTGTACTACAGTCGAAGTCAAAGTCAAAGGTCTTTATTTGCCATTTATGCATGGACTAGTCCAGGCACATAAGATCTCTTGTGCAGGCCTTCTGAGTCAATAAATAGAAGACAAAAAATGATTCACAAAGAAAAATTAAGGAACAAAAGAAAATCAAAAGAATAAAAAAAAATCAAAGTGGGTCAAATGTTCTGTTTAGTCTGACTGCAGCGGGGAAGAAGCTATTTAAAAAACTTGCTTTTTTTAGAGGGATACTGTCTGATCTACTGGTCTCAGGTTGTATGTGCAGTGAGTGAGCTGGAAGGAGTGGGTCTTTTAATGATTCTCTCAGCTCTCTTCTGGCTGCGCTGCGCATACATGGTGCTCATAGAGGGAAGTGCTATGCCTATAATTCTCTCCGCTGTCTTGATTACTCTCTATATGACGCTCTCTATCTTTCTACTCTCTACTTACACTCTAAATGACAATAGGTTACATTTGGCAGACGCTTTCATCCCAAGTGACTTGCAAACGAGGACATAATCATAGCATAGATCACTTGCACATACAAAGTGCACAATATGACAGTGAGGAGCACAGCTTCAGATGTGTCACGCGGTGGCTGCAGAGTGTCCCCCTCCCAGGCATACGTAGCCTATACAGCATGTCTATGGTCCCAGTCTGTGACAAACTCAATACCGCCATCACTTTGTAAACAATCAAGATTAAATCGCTGCAGAGAATAACACTGCTCTTACAACGTATACAAAAATGGGCAACCATGAATGTCTCAGACCTCCAGTGGGTCTCCTTTTCAAGAGAGGGGATTTTTGTCTTTTGAACTCACCTCTGTGAGTGATCAAACAGAGAGAGAGAGAGAGAGAGAGAGAGAGAGAGAGAGAGAGAGAGAGAGAGAGAGAGAGAGAGAGAGAGAGAGAGAGAGAGAGAGAGAGAGAGAGACATACACAGACAGACACAAGCAACTTGTGATTCTGATGAGAACACGTTTTTGTGCAACGGTTAAATGTTAAAGAGTTCTGTGGCATTATAATGGTGGTATCACTGTGGATATCATTACAAGCCTATTATGGCGTCTTTCATAAGCATGGATTTTTGGTGGTTCTCTCACAAGCATTTGATGCCTTACGCCCTGTGCATAACGTGTGCAGATGGACGGCAGGGACCACACACAAAAGGAAATTAAGCTTACACCGTCAAATATTCGTACCTAGTTCCTCATTGCTAAGATTGCTAAGAAGGCATGACAAATCGTGTTCCCTTTTGGGTTTTCTTTTGGTAGAGACATTTATATAATATACTATAAGCCTGAGCTATACGTTCTCAAAGTTAATATGGAACATACTTTTTTTAAAAGGCTTACAGAATTCCACACGGTTCTGTGCGGTTACTAAATTCCCACGAGGTTATAACATTATATGCTGATTTGTTCCGATAGCCCCCTCCTCCGGGGGGTTTTGGGCTGAATCGTAAAACATATGGAAAACCCTCCCAATTATACATACTAAACATAACATGTTTTGAAGCACATTCTTACTTGCGTTAGGGATTAGGGTTTGGCCAGACCTCTAAATGTTGGTTTATTAGCAATAGGCCCAAAGACATTTTAGGATATTTCTTTGAAGTCATGAGTGAGGCCATAGCACAGGATCTCATCAAAAATATTTTACTTTTGTGTCATGGATTGCAGCCTATGCAAAAAAAGAAACATATGTGAAACTAAACAGCCTTCGGCATTTTGTTTGACACACAATACTCAACATTAATGTGTTAATTGAGAGGTTTCAACCTGTGGTAGTATTGCTGGTGGTCCGTGACTTGCTTTTAACTTGCTTGATTTTAACTCCTACATTTAAAATGATCCAAGATGTTCTTTATCCTTATCCACACACACACCGTCCAATAAAGTCAGTGACCAGAGACTGCTGGACAGGAGACAACCAAAACACATTACACATTACATGAGCATAGAGGCTCTAAGCAGAGTCACTTTTAAATCCTTCCCAGAATTAACTGTTCGCTAAGGTGGTGGAGGGACCCCCAGCTCACCTAAACACACACACACACACGCATGCACGCTTACACACGCACGCACACGTACTCGCACACACACACACACACACACACACACACACACACACACACACACACACACGTGCACAAACACAGTGGGCCATAATCTACTGCTTAGTCCGAATCGTGGTCCCTGGGCCAAAACCAGTTGAAAAACCCCTGTGGTAATGGAAGGGAATTTCTAGGAAAAACTCTATGATATATTTTTCACAGGTTAAATGCCTTGCGTGTCAGGTCGCGTACTTAGTCTTAGGTGATTGTTTTACCAGGGATTTGTACTTATTAACAGCTGCATAGATAAAGGTGGAATGTGGAAATTATAAAGTGATAAAAAATAAACAATGATCGTGTTTGTTTTGTTTTTGACTTGCTCAAGAAGGATCGGCTTTGTTGGCTACATGGCCCAACACACTAAAATTAGGCGTCTAAGGATTAGATTTGATTTGATTCTTTATCATCCCATACTCACATCAGACAGGTCAATTCCATCAGGATCATCATTAGTCAAGATTTGGAATTAAATGAAAGATCAAAGTAAACTCGAGCTATTGAATTCTGCATTATAAATTCGGAATTAAAATTGTCATGTAAACGTAAAAGGACTGTGGATTCACACATTACTTCATCACTTCATCTCCCATGTCACCATATGCAGGATGCATCCAGGTGACATCATACATACACCCAGATAAAAACTGAAACAAACACTCTTGATCCTACAGTTTGTCTACTGTATTTCTATACCATACTCAAGACGCGTGCAGCTCAAGTAGGCTACAGTGTTTAAAATTGATTAAAAATAGAAGGCCTGTCCTCGCCTGCACAATAGCCGTTGACCGCTAAAGGAACCTGTTTGAATGGTTCATAAAAGGCGCTAACGGTTCTTATGTACAGTAGGTAGGTATATTTAGCTCCCGTTGTTCAGCATTGAGGCGCATTACATATGACACGCTGTGCTCTCCAAAAGCCTATTTCCATGAGTGGGTAAACATCTGGTTGGGTAATTGAAAAGACCTTTGCTTTGGAACATTCTGTTGACCACCTCCATCCCCGCCCTACCTCCCCTACTATCCCCCCTTTCTGGACTGGACTGGGGGAGAAATAGGGTCCGGGCCCTTTTGGCTTAAAGGGGCCCCTCACTATTAGCGGCGCAGAACTGACTCACTGGTGGGCCCGGAAGCCTCATGGGTCCCTTTTTTTAATTTCTGAAAATGGGGACCCATGAAAGTGCAGGGCCCACCGGGAAGTGCCCGCTATGCCAGATGGCCAGTCCAGCCCTGCCCCCTTTGGAACAATTATCCGGTTTCGACTCTCTTTCTTTCAACATTTGCGAGTTGCCTTGTTGACATACAGGATGAATCATGTCAAATTGTTATTCAGGACCGGGAGCAAGATAATTCAATTAACTGAACAACGACAACAGTGGTGTGAACAACATCGCACCTCTCCTCCTGCCCATTCGTCATCATTTTGCAACAACAAAAACAATCAATAAATGAATAAACATTTCCATGAACCGTCTAGAAAAAAAAACACCCTTCAGTGGTGTGTAATGCGAGCTATATTAATGAGCGTGCCTTCTGTTTGACAACAACAGATTCATTGTCAGATTTCTTATTATAGTGCAGCAGTTAACCAAAACAATCGTTCAGTTTGTGATACAAGCATGAAAATTGGTATACATATAGCCAAAGGCATTCCAAAAAGATCTGGATATGGAGGCATCATGAGTTTTCAACATGGTGCCCATGGCAGCCATTTTTCAAAATGAGTAATGGATATAATATGATATTTTAGACCTATTTACCATTCATAGTGCTTGGTAAATGTCTTATGTATAATTTAAAAGTTGTCATGAATATTCAAGATGGCCGCCATTTTCAAGATGGCCGCCATTTTCAAGATAGCAGCCGTCACTTGTATGATTGTCTAATATAGGTGATATTAGTCAGTTATTTTTTATGTCAGTTATTTTTAAACTTTGGAATTGACCAGAGGTTTCCTTTTATCTCACTCTATACTTAATGCACAGTGTAGTATCACCAGAAAGAGAGAGAGGTTCCACTGGCCCATTGTTTCCAAGTTCTATAATTGCAAGGGGGGGGGGGGGGGTAAATCCCCCTTTAAGCCTGGCTCAAACTACATGATTATTGGCCCGATTCTCAGCTGAAAACCCCCCTTATGACAATCGGTGGAACGTTACCCCCCAAGACCATCGCAAGCGATTGTCGGCAAAGATTTCCTCATCGTGTGCGACGTTCTAAGATAGAACCTTGGCAGCTCAAAGAGTCGCCGATTGCAAATCGTAGAACGATTGCGACTGGAAATAGAACGTCGGGCATTGTCTCGGTGGCTGCGAGCAGCAATAAGATTGACAGTTGCGATTCTCCTCTAGTGTGCGGTGCACCCCGATGTCAAAATCGCACACACAATCGTGAGTCGTGTAGTTTGAGCCTGGCTTTAGGCAGACCTAAGGACTGTTATATTTAATGCTAAGAGTATTATGACACGCCCCTTTAGGCAGACCGGAACCTGGTCATGTTAGGTGCCCATAGCAACCTATTACATTGGCATATCTCTATAAAGAATCTCTGGTATCACTGTATCTTTCAAGACGTCAGCCCTATGGCCAAAATCGAAGTTATTATTGCAAGAAAGGTAGGTTATAAACCTACTTTGTTAACATGTGATCTAACAAATGTAACAATTCCCAGCAACAACCAAAACATTCAATGAATGGACATGTGTCATAGAGTGAATGTTTAAGCACTGCCAAGGCTCACTGGCAACACTACTGCTGTCAAACTGGGCATGGGGTTCAGTGCCGGCTAAGTACACTCTGCCTAATAATGCCATAGTTTCTGTTATTAATGTGCTGGTTGTATTGTGGTGATGGTTTAGTGATAGTGTAGTTTAGTTTCATAAATGCTATTTAATGTTACAACCATGTAGTTTTCATTATATGTACAGTAGGTAGATAGCAGCACCTGAATGGATAGGATATTTCAGCACGGGAGAGCCGAGCCAAGGGTAACAGGGCTTTGAATGACTTTCATATACAGTACAGTAGTTACCCATATGGTGTACAGATCGCACAGGAATTAAATGGAACTGGATAAACGATCGCGCTAAGTGTGGGGTAATTATCAGAACCTAGTTGTATCCCATACTCTAATGTTTACCTAGTAAGAAGTAGTAAAAACAAAGTTTTTTGTTGGATGAGAAAATGTCTAAGACCATCAACTTCTTGCACAGCCATAATGAACAGGAAGCTATATTACATGCCAAGAACACACAGCAGAGGCATTGAGATGTCCTTTGCAGTCAAAGTGACCAGACAAGGGGAGTGGTTTACACTTCACTTGAAGAGCATCGAATCCAGTTTAATGAACCTGGCCAGCTCCCTTCACCTTTCAGATTGGACTGGATGAGAGTAATGGTATTGAAGCAACCATGGTTGCAAACAAAAGTCTATACCATCATACATGCAGGTCGAAGTTTGATGAAACCATGTTGAAAACAGAAAAAAAGCGAGCATGCAGTGAAAGTCCTGATGATGAATCAGAACGCAAACTCTGAAGGTCTCAGCAAAGTCAGGCCCCTGAAATGAGACAAGACATCTGTTTCTTCTGCAGACAGCCTGCTGGCAATGAAGACTTTTGTGAGGCTGTAACATTGCAATTGGACAAAATAGTGTGTGCTGATGCATCCCTACTTCAAGACACAGAGTCAGTTGGGTGACTTAGTGTTGGGGACATGGTGGCTATTGAAGCTAAATATCATCCCAAATGTCTAGTAGGTCTCTAAAATCATGCTAGAAAGGCTAATTTAGAAGGTCTTGAAGATAATGTTCAGGAACATGCAGCATCAACCTCTGGTGTATAGCTTTAAATCTAGACTCAAGACAAAGCTGTTCTCAGATGCTTTCCCCTAGCTTAAATTACTTATTCTTATTATTTTTATTTTTATTTAATTTGTTTTATTTTATTTTATTTTATTATTATTTTTACCTTATGTTTTATCTTAATGTTTTTAAATGCTTTTTGACTCTAATTCATTTCCTTCTTTCTTCCCTGTTTCCTTTCATTTACATTTGTTAACTTTGTGAAGCACATTGAGTTGCACCTGTGTATGAAATGCGCTATATAAATAAACTTGCCTTGCCTTGCCTTGCCTTGCCTTGGTGTTGTGTTGGCCGAGTTGGTGCTCCATAGGNGAGACCAGACANCATGATAGCTCAGCACCTACAGTATTCAAACTAGCAGAACTTTGCCAGCTCTACAAGTCACGCATGGAACACTTAGGAATAGAGGTCGATACCAGTTGACTCTTCAAGACAGAAGGAGACTTTTTGCTGAGTTCCCTGATATGCAAGCTTACACCAGGGGAAGAAATGTACCTGATGGCCTTTGAGGAAGACATCAGCATTACTCTTGCCAAAGCCTGTGAGCAGGATAACAACCAAGATGCTATGCACAATACACATGCTGCACTGATTGTCCACCGTCACATACTGTATTTGGTTAGGCCAAACCATTTAATGGTTTTCCCGAAAAATGTCAAAAGGACTCTGTGCCAAAGCTGTTGCTTACCCTTGTGAACATGGTCCTAGATGGGCCCAGCATGAAAGACCAGAAGCAACATCTCCTGCAGCTCTTACGATTGCTCGGTTGCTCAAATTCAACAGTATTAAGCACAAGCGAGCACCACCAGACAGCAATTTTCAGACACAATACTGCACAGAGACACCACTTCCATTATACCAAGGACTGATGCTGCATGCCCATTGCCCACACACATAATAGGGAATTTGTAGATAAAATGGCACATCTAGGTTTGAGCGTATCTTGTGATAGGATTTTTAAGCGCTCAACACAGATGAGGAACCATATCTGTCAGCAGTTTCATAGAGAACAAGTGGTATGCTCTCCACAGTTACGAGTCCATGTCTTTATCACGGCTGCTGTTGACAATATTTACCGTATTAGCCCGAATATAAGACGATCCTGATTATAAGACGACCCCCCATTTTCAGGCTCATGTTTTGGGGAAAAAAGTTTTTTGAAGACTTAATTTTGTTTCACATTTGAAACTTTTCTCAAAATGCAGTTTTTAATTTGTTGGAAAATCTGAGGCTTTTTACAAAGAACAAATTTCACAATATAATTTTCATGGAATTTCCATGATATAAGACCACAGATGGCTACTCATATCATTTTCCTTTCTTTACTCACTTCACCTGTCAAGCGCCAATAGGCACCGTAACAGGCTACAGCCGTCTGGGCCCGCCTGTTTAAAGTGCGACGCAACATAGCCTACATTCAGAGTCTGCGCCAGCCAGGCAGGCAACCAGTCCAGTAGAGATAGAGGCAATCTATTGTGCAATGCACAGATTTTGCGAAATGCTTCGTTGACAGCAATATCTAACCAGCAGCCGTCTCGCCAAATCGCCGTTCATTTTATTCATCCAAAGTTTTCCGTTGGACTGTAGAAACCGAACGTGGCCAAAGGCAGATTGACGCATTGCACTTGAAACCCATGCGCTGCCTATCAGGACCACGTTGACATTAAAAGTCTGATTGATATTCATTTCGTACCAAGGGTAAAACTCCTAGTGATTTTATATGAACAAGACAATCTCTTGCTCTAACCATTATTCTGTGTTGTTGCATCGTTGCGAGGCATATCGTCGCTTTGTCGCGCACACACAGATGACCATTGATTGGCTTATGACAGCATCCAAAACTTAGCCTACAGGTTGTTCGTCAAATCACCCTTCATTTCTTTAGTTCTAGTGGCGTTATCGGCTGACCAGAGAGAACGACCAAAGCTTTCCTGATGAGACTGTAAAACCAAACACAAATAAAAGCAGAGCAACAAGCCGCGATTGACTTGTGATTTTCCCCTGGCACTGTCGTCCGCATCGCGTTGACAGTGACAGTTGATAGACGTGCGGTGCAACTGTCATAACGAAACAAGCATCTGCAAATTTGACATGGACAAAACAATCTCTTAACCCATCCATTATTGAGTTGTGTGGCATTGTTGTGAAGCATAGGCTAATGGCCGAATTCAGGTTAAGTTTATTTATTTATTTATTTATTTTATTTTTTTTACTTTTTTCTCTAGCGCGCGGAAATAAGACGACCCCCCTTTTTAGAGTACTATTTTTAGAACAAAAACCACGTCTTATATTCGGGCCAATACGGTACCATAATCCCAGTTCAACAATAGCTTGTTTGTCAACCAACCTGATTATCATGACTTTCAAATCTCTTCGAGACTTGGTCTGACCAAGAGAATAATAACTAACATTCTCAAACGGCATGGTTGACCCGCCTCCCTTGGTTTGCTACTGGTCGAGGGCAGAAAAGGCTGAGCCAAAGTTTAGTCCCAATAGAACGTCTCTGCTTAAACCATGTCACTGACTTGAACACGCCTCTACCCAAGACCGTTGGAGATGTTCATAGTTAATCGGTTCTCGGCAAAGTGGGTGGAGTTCCCCAGCTAGACAGAGTTCAAGATGTACCTGAACAAGCTCTTTGCCTAGTAGTAGAATCGAAGGTCTTACGTCATTACGTGGGTGGACCCTGGGCATTTGCCAACATTCACTCTATTACATGCCCATTCATCAAATGGTTCAGTTGTTGCTGATATAGGAATTTTTATGTTTATTAGATCACATGTTAACAAAATAGATAATAATTTGCACTTATAATTTTGATTTTGGGCATATGGCTGCCCTCTTGAAAGAAACAGTGATACTATACTACATTAATTATAGAGTGAGATAAAAGGAAGCCTCTGGTCAATTCATAAGTTCCAAATTTGAATTCTGCATCATAAATAAAAAAATAAAAAAATAAAACTTATTTGACACCAATATCACCTATATTAGACAATCATACAAGGAACGGCTGACATCTTGAAAATGGTGGCCATCTTGAAAATGGCGGCCATCTTGAATGTTCATGACAACTTTTCAATTAACCATAAGACATTTAACAAGTACTATGAATGGTAAATATGTCTAAAATATCATATTATATGCGTTACTCATAAGAAGACTGCTGTTGTTGGCGGCCATTTTGAAAAATGGCTGCCATGGCCACCCTGTTGAAAACTCATGATGCCTCCATATCCAGATGTTTTTGAAATGCCTTTGGCTATATGTTTACCCATTTTCATGCTTGTATCACAAACTGAACGATTCCTTTATATATCGGAGCTAAGCTATTGCACTATTAGTAAAGTAAACATGGGTAGAGGTTCATTCAAGCCCTGTTTACATTTGGTTTGTAATGACATTTTTTACAGTGGGCTGGTTTACAGTGTGGTGGAGTTTTAAATCATGTGATGGCAGTGAGTAACATAAGTAGGCTACCGCAAAGTAGGGTTGTGCAATATGATGATATTAAATCGTGAAAACTAAGTATGAGTGGAAGATCCTTGACAAAGTGGAGAGATAGATCGTATAGAAGTGAGTATTGAAGTGAGCATTGAAGTGAGGATGTTTACTTTATCAGAGTGATATTTACATATAGTGCTGTTGTCGTCACTTTTATTTTTTCGGGATTTTTTAAGCCTTTTTATTTTTCGTGACAGGACTGTGGAGGAGAACCAGGAGGCGAGTTGGGAGAGAGAGATGGGGAAGGATCGGCAAATGACCTGGGCCGGAATCGATCCAAGAAGGTCCAGTGCCCAGCCGTTAGAGCCACGGCTGGGCCGTCACTTTTATTTTTTTACTGAATTTATTATATTCAAATGGTGTACTTTATCAAAGTGTTATCAGTGTGCTTACATTTTGTTTGCTTACAATGCTTGCGTATGCAAAATTCAAGTACATTCATAAAAACTGTTCAGAAAGGTTTGTAGCCCTAATATGGGTGTTTGGGTGTTTTTTTGGATGGAACATTGTCATAATTAAAATTAAACTGAGATTTTGTGTTGAAAAATTGTGATATGACATTTTTTGGCATGTTGTCCACCCCTACCGTAAAGCATTATAAATCATTTTAATAAATTGATCTGATACTTTATGCTAAGGGTTAGAGAGATATATTTCCTTCTAGTTAGACCCTTGGTTCTTTATAGTTATCTGGAATCACCATGTAATTCATGCTTATGGGGCTTCATAGAGAGAGTGTCACCAAACCAATCAATATTGATGACACATTAGAGACTCATTCTGATTTTAACGATCTGGAGAAGTTATGTTCTGTTTCAGTCTCTCTCCTCACATGCTGTCCTGATCAATGTCCTTTGAACACTCCTGGACTGATAGGGCCCAGAGATGATGTGCATCGATCTGTATAGTTTATTAATATGTCGACATTCCTCACTGTATTGTTATCTACATGTATATTGCTTTGTCCGAGGTCAGGAATGTAATCTCTTTTGATTTTTTTGAGCTGTCTCTCAATGAAGGATAATAAAATACAGATAGGTTATTGGTCACCACGATAACGAATACAAATCGTCTCTCTCTCTCCTATCTGAAGTGATATGATGCCAGGGGGCGGAGGAGACTGGGAGCTTGTATCGCAGGCATAACGACAGATTAATGAAGTATGACACTCACCGAGAAGGTCAACGCTACCTGCTGCTCTCACAGCAGGCCGAAGCCACCGCAGTCTGGTGAGAGAGAGAGAGAGAGAGAGAGAGAGAGAGAGAGAGAGAGAGAGAGAGAGAGAGAGAATTTGCTGAATTTGATGCCTGCAATGGTGTCGTGCCAACACATGGAATCAGCCACATTGAGGAACAAAGGCAGAGAATGTACATTGTGTACTTTCTGAAGGAAGGAGACCATTCCATATTTCCGCAGACCTGCATAAAAAAATCTGACATGCTCCAATTTGTATGTGCATGAGATGCACCATAAATCATAGTCAGCAGAGACCACCCGAGCAGAGAAATACGTTTCATCAAAGGAGGCTGTTCATACGTTATTCTGCTAGACAGAAAATTGAACTTCTCAAGCAGAACTGACTGACATCTTTGACGACCATCAATGACTTGTGTGATGAATGGCAGCGAGGTGACGTGTCATGTCTACAGTAAAACAGCACCTCAATGTGGTGAGTTACAGACAGACAGACAGGCAGGAAGGCAGGCATACAGACAGAACGACAGGCAGGCAGGCAGGCAGGTAGACAGACATACAAGCAGGCAGGCAGGCAGGCAGGCAGGCAAGCAGGCAGGTACACACATATGTACAGAGAGAGAGAGAGAGATAAAGAGAGAGACAGAAAGACAGACCGAGAGACACAGAGAGAGAACCTGTGCTTGTGTCTCTGTGTTAAAACATGCTTTTACACACTCACACACACACACACACACACACACACACACACACACACACACACACACACACACACACACACACACACACACACACACACACACACACACTCTCTCTCTCTCTCTCTCTCTCTCTCTCTCTCTCTCTCTCTCTCTACATATGCTACACATCAATCTGTATTATACAAATTCACCACTTCCTTAACAAACATAAATGTTGTAGCTGACCTGTGTCAGATAAGAATGATGGGCAAAACAATTAGCATTCGGCAGGAGTGAAAAATGAATGTCCTCAACTTAAATATATTGGGTGGCCTGATTGATTGCTTCGTCCCATTATAAATATGTAATGAGATGACTTTTACATCGCCAGGTGGAATTACCCATCCATCCTCTATAGTGTCCTTTCTAACAGGTCTAGGGAAGAGACAATAGAGACAACAAATCTTTTAAAAACATCGCTGTAGCTTTGCCTCCATGTGTCCAATTTCAGGATCAATGGTCCGTTTTAGTAGCTTCACGCGCCATCCTACGTACTTCCGCCAAAGATTGGTGGTATAGTATTATCATAATGGGATGGTCAGGAGGACCAGGCTACTGTTTCAGTCCCCGCTCTGCAATAATTTACCCTTAGATTATTGCAGGAGGATACTTACGTGGGGTCTTATAACCAGTTCCTTACTAAGCACACATATTACAATACACTGTGAATGAATGGGTTGTTGGATTGAAAAAAACAAAATCTCAATGTGGTTATTATTATGGTATTATTAGTAATAGTTGTAGTATTACTTTTAGTATTGCTTTTTATCTGTAAAGTACTTTGGGTAAATTGTTGAATTATGCGCTATAAAGATGGACTTGACTTGACTTATAAGCTCAAATGTATACATTACATTCAGAAAGAGAAACATGTCTGTAGTGCACACTTCCATTAAAACTTCCATTAAACTTCCACTGCCTGCGCCACAGTGCCATCTGGTGTTCAATCAAAACACTTACATGATGGATGCTGCGATGTCGGCCTACTCTGAGGTATAATACGTTAATGTGATTACTCTAAGTAGTGAAGCTTTAACAGGATTTACAACTACAAGTTCCACTACAGCGTTCACGGATTTTGTATTATTGTATTTGTCTACTTTCAATTCCCATCATACTAAAACACATTGTGACATGAATTCAAATCCCTGATAATCAGCATTTTAAGTTGGAATCAAACAAATAAAACATTCAGCTTGCATCCAAAGTATGGGCTGCACTCTCATGACCTTTATATATACACATACCCAGGGTTGGATTAAGATGGCCTGTGGCCCTTAGGCTATAGGTTGGTATGTGGCCCCGAAAGGCAAATTCAGAGACAAATTTACATAGATAGTGTCATAATTACGAGGTAGGAATTAAGGATAACTTGTCTACCAACTGTACTCAACACGACAGATTCATTTTCCAGCATTGCACCTTGTCACAATTTTGCCTTTTTTCACTTTGGGTCAATCAGGGGCCCCCTGGCAGGTGGGGCCCCTTAGGCTGCAGCCATATATAGCCTGTACATTAATCCGGCCCTTCACATACTCATTTTTTTCTGTTGCACAGAGAGCAGTGTAGGCCTATCACAAATGAGAAATACCTTGCTTGTGAAACCATCTAAATGGTAACTTTTTCAAAAATAGGCATCAAAAGTCTCGTTACAGGAAGCTGTTTTCATTTTTGTCAGCCTGCTATTTGCCGCAAGCTGTTTGTATTCATTGCCATTAGATATGCAGGCCCTGTATTGCCTAGCAGCAGTTGCACAGCTAATGCTGAGACATCCTGGCTGCCAATATCGTTCGCTTTCATAATGTTACCACTTAGGGTACCTCTGTGTCAAGTAAAAAACACACATCCCCTTTTTTGTGTTGTTGTTTTGAATGCTTCTTTCATTTCCTCCTGTTGCTGCTGACACCATGGGGCTACGCGGTTGCCATGCTACAGGGTTTTCATGGGGGCCTTCCAACACACAAGCCCTCTCCCGAGATCTCCTCTTGGTTATTTGGGAACTGTTTGTGTATGTGTGTGTGTGTGTGTGTGTGTGTGTGTGTGTGTGTGTGTGTGTGTGTGTGTGTGTGTGTGTGTGTGTGTGTGTGTGTGTGTGTGTGTGTGTGTGTGTGTGTGTGTGTGTGTGTACTGTAGTAAGCATGTACATTAATTAGCCCATACAGGCTCTGTAAAACACATCTGATTTTACCCAAAGGCTTAGCCTAATTCCTATCTTTCATAGCTCTGCGGGACTAGAAGCCATGCCAAAGGTGTTACGTCACTAGGAAGGCATGGCCAGGCAACCACAGGCTAGTTTAATTTATCGCCAATGGGATTGTGAACTTGAAAATCTGCATAAAAGAATCAAGCCAGTTTTGACCAAAGAACATAAATTGGGAAAGAACAATCAAAAGTGACTCCGCTTGCGGCCATGTCGTACTACGCTCTTATGATGTCAGTGAGCTGTCTTCTCTATAGCGTCTATGCTTTTGACAACAGAGCAGTTGGTCAATCAGATAGAGGTGAGGAGAACATTTACCCTCTCCTGAAGTAACACTTGAGTTTGATCATGATCCTGTCTCACCATCTGTGGACAATCAGTTAGGCGATCTGAGCACCGCGGCCTTCTGATTAGGACTGGGACGTGTTGCGGAGTGACTCACCCTTGTGAATCACTCTACTTCAAATGCACCTGACTATGCCAAGTTTGAAATAAAAAGGGCTGCTTTTCATGCGGTCTGTATACATCATCACACAGAGTTATCATCCTGCCCCTGGCTAGAATAGTCATCGGTCCTTGATCTCCTACCTAGATCAATGCCCTGGATAGATCTGATACAGCTGATGATGCCATTACCCTTTTCATTTTCCATCAGGGCTTTTAGACATAAAAGCAAGGAATGCAAAATATACCTGGGCAAGCATCAATGACTAAGCATACCGTATCATGCCATAAAAATGTCTCAAGGTAGGAAGGAATCCAACACTTAAGAGCTCTAGTCAAGAACAAGCTCTTCACAAGACCAGTCAGCATGAAACAAGATGTGACTCTGCTTCTGGCTCTGCCCTCACCTTCAGGGCACCCAACAGGGAGGACAACGGGATCAGCTGTCCCGGGCCCAGGGAGAGAGGGGCCCCAGGATTGGGTCCTCATTAAAGCCAATGTATGGCCCTGTTGTGGACTAACGATAGGGCACTGCGTTACTACGCGAGCGACCCGGTCCGGGTTCGATTCCGGTCCGGGTCATTTGCCAATCCTTCCCCGTCTCTCTCTCTCCCCACTCATTTGCTGTCTCTCCTCCACTGTCCAAGAAGCAAAAGAAACAACAAGCAAAAAATCCCTAAAAATATATATGTTTTAAAAGTGTATGTATTGAGGGGGGGCCTTTCAGATGATTATGTGTAGGGCCAAAATCAAAGTAGTCAGCAACCCTGACGCTTCTGTGACTCTGCCCTCACCTTACATTCCCTCAGTCTGTCTGGGGTTTCACATGCACATCTGATTGCTACTTACTTGTCCTTTGTTGCCCCCGTCGCCCTGAGGCAACACTCTGAATACATAAAGGGTTACATTATGTGAAAACAAGCCTGAGAACAAAGTTCACTCCACCACATTCCCACACGAATAACTGAAGTGCCCTCCCCTCGCGTGACCTTGGATTACCACAATGGTAAGTCTAGTCAATAAAACTACTGTATAATTATAATCCAGGTGACAAATTCTGTGTTGAAAAATGTAGACTGACAGGCACTGCTATGAACAGTCACGGCACCTTGCAAGAGGCTGTAATGTCTCTAGCCAACCACAGAGCCTGTTTGGGCTGACTGCTATGCCACTGATCTAGCCTAGTAAACTAGCGCCACCCGTTGGTGGTCAATTTTTTTTTAACCTGTGACTGGTCTAGCCTTGATCCATAGGCGTGAACTGCAAAAATGGCCTGAATCTGGCAAACCAATCACAACGCAGACATGTGTTTTGTATCAAAGCTGGCGGGGTTTTGAGGGAGTGGCGACGAAGCTTGCGACGCTGGGAAAGCACAACAACAAGAAAGATGGCGCTGATTGGTCAGAGCGTTGGCCTATAGGCACAGGTACGGTTTGAAAGACAACGGGTTGTTCTCATCAACAATCTACGGATGTTTCATTCATCGGGTCTAAATTAAACATCCAATCTCACATTTAGCCTGGTTTATCAGGCTACCACTGATCTGCAATTGGTTTGGTAACTCTTATGCAGTACAACATCCGTGTCTTTAATACTGAAAAGGAAAAAGAGGAGAGAGTAAAATAATTGAAACATATTCATCCCAATATTGTTGTCTAATAATGTCAAGAGTTTAAGGACAGTGTGTTATTACTATTATCCACCCACTCATACTCTCACATCTCTAATGCACGCTGTCACAGCATGAAGGGGATCTGTCAAAATGATGACTGAGGTGAGATGCCAACTCCTGAGAAATTGTCATTCTGAGGTATTTACGACGACACAGCCATGTCAGTCATGAATGACTGAACTTACAATAACCTCTGTGTTTTGACAGCAAACTCTTAATGTCTCTTTAAACCAGTGGTTCTCAACCTTTTTTGAATAAAGCCCCCTTGACCTCATCATAAGCCTGCCAATGCCCCCTTTACCTCATGCCTGCTAAAGCCCCCCTTAGTGTTAAAAAATAACTGTTGTCCCTCATTTGCAACTAAGTAGGCTACCGCCCCTCTCAGCTGTGGCTTGCTCAACACCCAATATGATGCTTCAGGAGGGAGGTTTGCTATGTTCTACAGAATCTACACAAACTCTGCTAGTATCTGTATGAAATGGCACCAATATGCAATAGTCCTGTGATGTTACGTACTGTTCTGTATGGCTTGTCCTTCCTTAAAAGAGTCTTGTTCAGGGATGCAAAATGAATTTCAATGAAAACTGTGTACGTTTTCATATCATATCGTATAACTTCTTGTATTAATGTCATAGCAACTCTCACTGAGGTGAGGACGGTGAGTCATTCAGTCTCACCCCTCTGTGAAACTTCTCAAGCCGCAAAGCAAGACGGACATCTGGCACGGAAATCCACTGCATACTGTAGCTACTTCATTTCTTGTGAGCCATAGCTTTTCAATTTCCAGATGTCCAACTGATGTCATAATAAATTCGATCGGAGTAAGGACTCTCTGGAGGACTCAGGAATTTGTTGTGTTGTGATGTCAGAAAAGGGTTGAGGTTTTTGAGTTCCTTCCTAATACTCTCTACAATGACCTTACGTTGACCTTGAAGTGTGCCCAGAAGAATCTTCTCATGCTGAATTTTTTCCTGGCACCTGTTCTCTTATTCCGCCTACTTAGCCTTGCTCTGCTCTTCTTTTTCCATCTGCTTGTTGCTTTTTTCCCCCTTCGTTTGAGCTACCGTTTTCTTTTCTTCATCAGATGCACCTTTCCATATTTTCTTTTCATCCTCTGAAGTTTTGATCGGCTATGTTTTTGTTTTGTTTTCAATGCTCAGAATTCAGCTGCCAGGACCATATCACACACACGAAGCGGTGGCAACACATTACTCCCACACTCAAACAACTTCACTGTTTCCCAGTGAAGTCCCGTGTTGAATGCAAAATTATTCTCTTGACCTACAAATCACTTCAGTCTCTTGCTCTTTAGTATCTTTCTGAACTACCCCAACCCTACTCCCAGTCTAGGTCGCTGAGGTCCTCTGGAAAAGACAAACTTGTCCTCCCCCATGCCAGACTTCGTACTGTTGGTGACAGAGCTTTCTCTGTTGCTGCCCCTACCCTCTGGAACAGTCTACCTCCCAACATACACAAAGCCCCCACACTGGCTACGGTCAAGATAGCTGGGCCATGACCTCCAAGTGACGCAACACCGTTGTTACTAGTCAGGTCAAGAGCAATGCAAGTACTTTCTGAGCACTGGAGAACTTGGGAACTCCTCCCACTTTGTCGGGAAGCAATCAACTTTGAGCAGCTTCAACGGCCCTGGGTAGAAGCGTGTTCAAAGCAGTGACGTGGTTTAAGCAGAGACATTCTATTGGGGTTCAGAAAATGTTTGGTTTAAACTTCGGGACAGCCTTTTCTGGCCTCGATCAGTAGCAAACCAAGGGAGGTGGGTCAACCATGCCGTTTGAGAAACGTTAATTGTTATGCTCTGAGTCAGACCAAGGCTCGAAGAGATTTGAAAGCCGATGATAGTCAGGCTACGTTCACGAGGCACCTTAAATCCCATCTATTCACAGTGGTATATGGACTCTAACCAGCCCTGTCCCCTTCCCCCCAGCCCCTACACCTCCCTTGTAAAGCGACTAAGGGTTCCATGAAAGGCGCTATGCAGAACTAAGTCATTATTTTTTATTATTATTATTATTTTGAACTATGAAGTTGAACACTAGCACTCCTTGTTTTGTAGTAGTAGAACTTTACTGTCCCCATGGGGCAATTGTGTTTGCAGTACAAACGCTGCCATCAGACACAAGACACAGACAGATATAACAGACAACAAGCAGCAAGAAAAAAAAATAAAAATAAAATATTACTACTCATAGTATACGCTACACACCAAAGCTGGATGACTGGGTTAACACTTCAACTCGTTTAGTGCTTTAATGGCTTGAAGGATAAAGGAAAACTTTGACCTGCTTTTAGACGGGAGACAGGACAGAAACGACGTCCAGATGACAGGAGTTGTTTCTGTTTTTGTTGGCTTTGTTTATTTACAAAAAAGTTCACATGAGCAATGACTACTTTGAAAATGTCAACGTATTCGTGCAATGGTACATGAATCGAGAAAGAGTCATACATTTCTGACATCAGGATGTCTTTGATTATATGAAACGCCTACCGCAAAAAAGTAAATAAAATAAGAACAACCTCTCCACTTCCTTCCTTCTCCTATGGCATCTTAAAGAGTCTACCCAATTATAGCCTCTTTCCTGTCCTTCCTCCTGGGCATAGCCAACAATTTGATGTATTTCCACTTTGAAGAGATAAGAGTCTCCTCTGCTGTTTCTTCCTTTAGCTTTTGAGTGCATTCAATGGGCGCCTCCGCATAATGCTGCATCATTGTTTTAAGCTGCTGGTTCCCTGAAGAGACGGCAGCTTTTCTGCTTCCCTCATTAAAGCCTCGGTGACCTTTTTGTGAGATGCGCTTCTCCCTCTCTCTCGTCTCTCCTTCACCCTTAATCAGTTCAATAATGAGGCAGTGGGGATGATCTCTGTCTAGTTCTCTGCCTCTCTGTTCTTTCGTCTTTCTTGCACATTTCCCTTTTCACTGTTCATACAACCTTGCAAGCGATTATCCAAACATGATCCGCTTCATCTGCCTTGCAAGAGAAACGGCTTCTAGTTGTAGTTTCTAACTTTCCTTCTTCTGTATCCTGTATTGTACAGTTCATGTGTACCTTTATCCTGTCATGTAGAGAGGGATGCAGCTGAGAGGGGGCGGTGCTTAGTTGCCATGGGGAGGGGGGGGGGGCTGATACTAAGGGGAGCATTGTCAGACTTATGATGAGTTCAAGGGGGCATTGGGAGGTTTGTGATGAGGCCAAGGGGGCATTTGCTCAAAAAAGGTTGAGAACCACTGCTCTAAATCATGAAAAGCAAACGATATGTGTGAAGAACAAGGGGTGAGATCTAAGCAGTATTTTCTGGTCCTTTTTTTGTTGTTTTTGTCATATGTCTGATCTGCTATGTCAGTCTGTTCCAGTCCTTGAAGTGCATTGAATGTGTGCCCTTCAACAACTTTTCTCTGTACTAAGTGGAGAGAAGATGAATGCATGTCTGTCACATGTACTTCTTAGAGATGGTGTACAGATTTAGACCAAGCATTGTTTACATAGCCTCTTACTGCAGAAGGGGTGGCCGGCGTGCCTATTCACTATGTGCTGAAAATACTCAACTACATTATAACAACATTGCTATGACATTACTGAGAGCCATAACTAAGACATAGTCATTACCGTTTAGGTGGCAGTAAGGTTATAACATAGACTGTGTGATATGAGGGGTTAAAATGATTTTGCATGTATTATAATGTGTATTTGGGAACATTCGCTTCACAAAGAATCCCAAAAGGATAAAACTCCAGCAGCATGATATGACATATGAAAACACAATACCTCTGGTAGTCAGTCTACTTAGATGAGCTTCTGGTGCATCTCCCAATATGACTGAGGTAGTCGTAGTAATGAAGTGCTATGTTGTAAAGTCTTTTCTGTGACTATTACAGTTACAGTACAATGGCTGAATTTTCGTATGTGCATGAAAGCTTACCTCACCAGAAGCAGCTTTATGCAGTCATGAGTAAGCGGTTAGGCCCTAACTGTTAGGGAGTCAGGGTTAGTATAAAAGATAATTGTTTGATTCTTAACGTCTCCAGGTGGGTGGGGGCAGTGATTAACCAGCCCCCTCCTCATCCACCCCCCTGTCTGAGATACCATGATACCATTAGGGAAGCTTATAAGGGAGTACATTGTCCTGGGCCCAGGGATAAAGGGGCCCCAGAATTGGGTTCTCATTACATTTAATTAAGTGAGAGGGGGGGCCCTTTTGCATGACTTTGTTCTAGGCCCAGCCAAAGACGTCAGCAGCCCTGGAACCATAGGCCTTAGCTGCCATAGTGCTGCCTTGCACCAGTGAGACATAGGCATAAATGCAATAATGTGGTGTGCACTGTGTGCTGTGGTGAGGTGTGTCGCAGTGGCAATGAGACTTTCTCAGTGGGACTTTCACTATACCTTGCGATTTACAGGACTCCAAAGACTCTCTGCCACTGACATAGAGGTGCTGAATACCACATAGCACTTGCAGGGAAAACTGCAGAGACTGATGCAGAAACTTGCAGAGACTGATGCAGAAACTTGCAGAGACTGAAGATTGCTCCAATGTGGATTGATGCTATGGAGTGCCTAAAGGAGAAGAATGAAACATTAGACTCACAGCCCATTTTGGTTCATTCTGTCAATCAAGCAATAACCTCATACTGTTGTTCCATTGAAATGATCTGCCACATTGGCATTTCCTGCTAGACTACTCTTAAAGGTGCACTGTGTAATATTTATAGTAGTGTATTTCCAGAACTCACGCGGCCCATTCACAAATGTTAACTTTTTCTCGAATACCGACCACCACCATCAAATTTTAAGTATTCATTATGACTGATGTAATGGAGGCCAACTAGCAGTGTGTGGTGTGGAACGTTAGTAAACCTCCCTCCCGAAGCCTCAATACAGTGCGGTAGCGTTGGGCCATTGGACCGGCCCTTTAGCTCAGCGGTCTTGCACTGTGCCTCCCATTGCCGAACCGATGCGGTAACGAGGTGGTTGAGTTTGCGGCCCCGAGGGGGATGAACTCTGCAGGAACACCTCCATCACAGTGGTGCCATGACCCGGATGGGAGTGAGGTTTCGGGAGGGGGAGCGTAACGGAGGCCAACTAGTACAGTGTAGCGTGGAACGTTAGTAAACCTCCCTCCCGAAGCCTCAATACAGCGTTGTGCTATCGGACTGGCCCTTTAGCTCAGCGGTCTCGTACTGTGCCTCCCATTGCCGAACCAATGCGTTGACAAGGTTGAACTACGCGGGAACACCTCCGTCACACACTTTGCACTTTACATAGGCCTACATGAAAAGGTGGATGTTCTCCATGTCCGTCATTTTGAATTTCCAGAAATGTTTTAACATTTTTAGCCTCAGAACTCCTTGTACTTTAGTCATACATGTAAATATTAGTTTATTACTTAGTAGGCCTAAATATTCATCAAATTTGGCAGTAGGCCTGGGCAGCACAGTTTGAATGAGCAGCATGCGATAGCCTACGTACTCTGGCCACCGAGCCTGATCTCGAAAAATTGCGTCTCATTTCTCACGCAAACCAACATCCAAGATTGCGTACGTTGGTAAACGCATTCCCTGCCGATAGCCACATAGGAAGTCTCGTGCCGTTGGTCTAGCTGTGCCCTTCCCAAAACCTAACCTGTCAGTAATAGAATGTTTCATAGTTTTACAACTGTGCCCTTCCCAAAACCATCCCTAAACCTAACCTGTCAGTAATGCTACATTTCTGAGTTTTAAATTTGTGCCCTGACCAAAACTTTCCCTAAACCTAACCTGTCACAGACATCTGCATGACCACTGCGCATGTGTGTAAAGAGAATGCGTCGTAAATATTCGATCAAATTTCAGTTGGCCTGGCAGCACAGTGATAAATGAGCAGCATGCAATAGCGTTCGAGATCATGGGCCACCATCCTACACAGTGCACCTTTAAGCTCGGTTAAATTAACAGTTTTACTTTTAGGCCTACTGAATGCTGACTATGGCATGTGGTCTAACCACTGACTTGTATAGTTATACAAGTCAGTGGATCTAACCGTCAGCTGACAGGCAAATCTTTGAAGACATCTAAGTCTTTTGAGGACTTAGGCCTACTGCAGCCACTCTGGATGACACAACTCAGCAAGTTGCCAGAAAGGATGCAAAAAATGACCTAGTGGTTAAAGATACAGGCCATGTGGCGAGCCAATTAAATTGCGCTATCTCAACCTACACATCCTCATGCTGAAAAGGGGGAAGTGGGTACTTTGTGGCGGAAAACAGAGAGGGAGGAGAAGAAGAGAATAAATGAGTTTGGCCTCATTAGAGATGTACGGGGCGTATTAAACCATACTTTCCACACTTATCAGCATAGCTTCGCCTTGAGTCCGCATTTCTTTCTCTCTTTTTTTGCTTTGAAGAACGGTCACCTCGTGATGATGTGAGCACACCCCGCCTCTTCCCAGCTGATGCTCGCGCCCTGCTGTCAATTTCCATTCTGAGAAGAGTAGTTGAGGAAGGGGGGAAACCGAAAACAAGAGAGGGTCTGCGGGGGTAGCGCAGCAAATTATCCATGGGTGGTTGTGTGGGCAGTCATCATGATTCTTCAGGCAGTTTAAACGAAAATTCAGACGGCACTGGAGGTAGGAAATAAGTTACATACCAGGGGAAATATTTTGGTTATTGATTGGAGGGTTTGAGTGCATGCTTGTTTCCATGCGCCTTGCCTTCTCTTGTCTGCTGTTAGACTACCATCGCCGATGTTTGCAACATCGCGCATGTATTTTGTCGTTTGTTCTTTGTTGCACTGGCTTGTTTTACTCTATAGTGTTGTTAGACTTAATCATGGGGTCAGCGCGAACGGAAATGTGGCCATTGCCTTTTGGTAACCGCTGTCCGCTATTTTCAATGGACGCAGCTTTTGGATGTCCCAGCGAGCTAACGTGCTAGCTTGCTAAGTCTAAAAAAGAACGCTTGCTAGCCCCTCAACTAGCCTATTTCGGTCGGTTGTGTTAAAATGTGGGTCAGGAATGCGGAACATATTGAATAACTTGTCTTTTATCTCTCTGATCTCGTAATTCTTTGTCCCATGTCATTACCGCTGCATAACCGCTGTTATTAATGCCTTAAATCGCTCTGTAACACGAGAACGTCTAAAAAGGGCAGCAGAATGATACTGTTGCGGGGTAGGGTGCATGTTCACCTCTCTCAGAGCATCAATCACCTCGTATGTGTATGTTTGCTATCGCGGTCCATGATGGGCCTTGGTATGATGGCAAATGTTGTGAACGGCACTGAAAGCCTTTTCTGGAGTAAATATGCACATTAACTTTTTTATTGCATATTTGTAGGCTATGACGTGACGTGATGCTGTCGACTTCTTTATGTGCGTCAGTTTAGTGGTTCTCATCAGTTCGGCCTATCATACCACCGCAACCTGGCTTTATATTTACATTTTGTTCTGGACTATTTTCATGTCTTTATTGTAGATGCCATACCACTCGTACGGATCCTTAACATGATTGCTCCTGTCTTTGGTCGTGGTTTCCGGTGTTTAGTGTTGCAGATGTTGTAACGCTACTACTGTAACTGACAATTGAGCGTGTGGTGTAGGGGGGAGGGGCAGCTTTAACACAAAGGCTTGTACTTGACTCCATCCGCTATTGACTACTTGAAAGTTGTTATTTTGCACATAGACACACGTATGTCTGCATGCTACAAAGACAAACATGTCAACAAAAACAAATAAAAATAGCTTTTATTTGGTCAGTTAAAAGCTGTTGAATTTGTTTTGATTATGGCCAACCATGCACAATTATGACCCAACTGGTCATGAATGTCCAAGCTATTTGTTTTAATTGTTTTGTATGTGCAGTGCAGTTACCCCTCTTTCTTCAAAAAAGGATCCTCTGTTTCTCTTGACCTTACATTCTTAGTGGTTCACCTGATTGACATTTCCCTCTAGTCTAAACCATGCGGGCCAAAGGCATCCCTCCAACAGCAGCTGGGTAGCAGGAAAAACTCGTCTCTGTTTACACTTGCGATGCTACAGAGTTCATGCTGAACCAGCACTTGAATGACTCCCGACGTGTTTCATGTATTTACCCAACTCTCAGTGGGAATGCATGACAAAACATTTTTCCGCCTTTTTGGCTCTGGTCTCTTTCTCTGGGCCGGTGTTCACTTATGACTGTCAATATGGGCCACTTTTTCACGATGACCTACCACTAGGTGGTTCTTCACATAGCCCTAACCCTTAACCGTTCATGCACAATATAAGCATTTCTATTTCTCACATGCAAAGAAATGCTAAAAGTAAAACATGCAATGAAATTAGCCTTGATCCAGGAATGATTTGTAGCGCGATGATACTAACTCTGGATTCAAAGGTCCATTCAGCAGAGAACAGTCAGTCTGTCGGTCGGTTGGTATATTCTTGTGTCGGTCCAAGTTGTGTAAGGGGAGAATGTGCAGCTGAGGGGAGTGCGGTTCTGCTGCCAGAGCACAGCTGGGCCGCCTGAGACTCACCACACACGCACATCTGGAGCAGCCATGGCACATCTGCACAGTACTAAAAAAAAATCAGTGTGTTAATTCAACACTTAGAATCGATTTAGCGTCTTGTAGAGTATATTTCGCCCCCAGTTGAGTGCTCTCTGTGTTGAATAAGCACTACATGTTTTACTGTGTGACCAGCAGGGCAGGCAACACCGTCTTCATTATGCATGGAGAAGATGAGCTCTCCTCAGCTCTGCTTCACTTCACTCTGATCTGCACTACTCTCCTCCTCTCCTCTCCGTCTCAGTCTGTCACAGAAGCCCTCTGTCAGCACGAGAGAGAGAGAGAGAGAGAGAGAGAGAGAGAATCAGAATGTGAGACTAGAGAGAGTGTGAGAGAGAGACCAGAGAGATCATGTAGGGAGAGTGTTAGACTGAGCGAAACAGAAAGAGGTATAGAGATTCATCACAGAGAGATTGAGACAGACAGAGAGAGAGAGAGAGATCTCAGGGACAGTTTGTCAATCACCTGTTTGTCAGTCTGCGTGTATAACCGCCACCTACGTCAGTGTTTTCCCCACCAGTGAATGGGCGCTATCTATAATTCTACTACTCCAGGAAATTTATTTTGTACCATTTAGAAAAGTTTCATAAGTCCTCACTCCCCCTGTGAAAAGATGTCCAGTTGTCCAGTGACACCTTGCTTGTGCAGTGTGTAATAGTGCGTACTACTCAGTCTCCTCTTTGTGTGGATGGTAAAAGAGGGAGCACTGTATAGGGGTAGACAAGCAAGAAGCAACCTGAGTACAGTAGAAATACTTACTTGATCGATCCTGGAAGAAATTCAGGTGTGCAGTAGAGAGATGTATGAAACAGAAGTAATAGTACTGTTACGAATTACAACACTAGTACATGGTCTTACATAGACTATGCATCAGGTATTACAACGTTACCTAATGAGGTGGAGCCATTGTAAGCCTACTTCTACAAAGCACATTGACTTTATAAACTTCCGGTCCAGCAGTAATATTTTTTCATATGTATTGCACAAAAACACATCGCACATATACATGGGTTCTAAATTTAAGCTTAGTTTATAATCTGACTGCGCGAATCTAGCTGCGCACAACTAGACCTCTGATTGTTGGAAACAGCTGTCGATCAAAAAATCCTCGTCTACATCATAACAACATTGCTATGACATTACCTTGGGTAACATATTAAGACATACATAGCCATTGCAATTTTGGTGACAGTAAGGTTGTAGCATAGGCTCTTCGCTAAGGAGTTAAGTGATAATCCTTATTAAATTGACCTACAGAAAGGGGTAAACCTGCTAATGTATGCCTTAGTGGGGATTTTCCTGGGCTTTTATAAGCCGGTTTTCCTTTAAATTTAACCTGCTTTGCTTGTTATCTAAACCACCTTCTCGGAATATTCTCCAGCTTTAGTATATCACACTAAATATGTACATAAATCTACGTTCATTCACTTGACTGTCGAGGTACACTAGGAAAGAGAGGGATTAAAAAAGGTGTGCTGAAGGTGAAACAGAAGCCGGCTGGCCTGCTCTGCTCCGCTCTGCTCTGAGCTGAGCTGTTGGCCTGGACCTTGTCCTGCATTATGTAGAGGCTGAGCTCCTTGCTTGGCTCCGGGGCCTGAACTGAAGTTGGCAAGGCTGAGAGCTTTGGCTTCGGCTTGGTGCTTGGTGCTTGGTGCCCGGATCAGCTGAGCCATAGTAAGAGTGGCATGGAGTACTAAGAGGGGCATAGAGATGGGGATGAGGGGCTGTGGTAGTCTGGAGGATGCCTCTTCTAGGGGTGCACGATACACCTTTTTTCACTTCGTTCCGATCCGATCCCGATATCTAAATTTGGATATACTGTATACCGATACTACTCCGATTCGATACGAAGACCACATACCTGTATATGCATGGGTTTTGACTTGGGGTAGTAAAAAGTAACAAGTAAAAAAGTAACAATCCCATCCTGAAAATGAATGTGCAACTGTAATGATATCAAATTAACATTACACCTGGCTCAATATCAGTATTGGAAACTTTGGAAAAATTCCAATCCGATCTCTGAAATTTTGTTGATATAGTATCGGATCGGCCCCATCCCTACCTTCTTCCTCAGAAGGCGGTGGATTGTCATGGTCACAGTTTACGCATGCTTAAACATTTGAGAGAGACAGACAGAGATGGAGAGATCGAGTCCAGTACTTGACTACAGTAGCTTGACTGTACAGTGAAGTTAAACAGTGCAAGATAGATACAGATGTCAATAAAGCAAAACAAATGCAGAACGATAGCGATAGATTGATATTGATAGAGGGAAATGGAGAAAGCCAGAGGGAGAGAGAGAGAGAGAAAGAAAGAGATTCACAAATGTATTTTACACCTCCTCCTGAAGGCTCCTGCTTACGGTAGGGACACATAGGAGGCGAAGCAAGGCGAAGCGAAGAGAGGCGAAATCCAACCGTCATCAGGTCGTCGCGGCGAATCAAATGGAATGGAACAGTTATGTTGTTGATTTGATTGGGCCGTGGCAGGCGAATTCGCTCCTCATTTGCATAACATTAAACTTTCTTTAATAATTTCGCTTCGCTTCACTCCTGTTCGCTTGCTGTCGCTTACCATCGCTTGCCTTCGCCTCGCCATCGCTTGCCTTCGCCTCTCTCATAGGAATGAATTGCAAAGTTCGCAAATTCGCGTGTATGTGTCCCTACCGTTACCATTGCAACTGAATTCCAAAAGATGCTTCACTCACTCACTCACTCACTCACTCGCACACAGAAACTTTTTTGAAAAACCATTAAGTGTTTCGTATGGTACAGTGACTTGCATAATGGCCCTCCTTGAGAATTGATGTGCACGGCTGTTGTTGAGAGAGCGGGAGAGCTATCATCGTTGATGGCCTTTTAAAAGAGAGCGGGGGCCGGGTAAATTAGTCCCCCAGGAGTTTTCCAAGGATCTTGTAATTCGGCCCGTGGCGCTCAGCACTCGGTTGTGTAATTTTACACGCGTCACATGACCCTCACCCCTGTGTGTGTGTGTGTGTGTGTGTGTGTGTGTGTGTGTGTGTGTGTGTGTGTGTGTGTGTGTGTGTGTGTGTGTGTGTGTGTGTGTGTGAGCGAGTGAGCGAACCCGTCAGTGACTAAAAAACAAGGCGCCTCTGCCTTTGCACCGCAGGAAAATCCATCCAGGTTCATGAAGTACACGCAACACACACGCACACACACGCACACACGTAAACACATGCATGTACGCATAAGAAACACACACACACCACATGGGGTCACGCAATCCACACACCACACACACACACGGACATACACACAGTTCCTAACCCAGATGACAGGCCCTATATGTCATGTTCCTGGCACCTTCTCAGCTGTCCTGCTTCTTCATGGGGTATGTCACCCTAAGGCGTGACGCTGGGATGTTCAGGGCACTCGGTCACACTTACAGTCACAGTCATACACAACATCTCCTGCTGCCCTATCTGTGGTCTTCAGTGCAGTTTCCCACCACTGCAAATTCATTCAGTCATTTTGTTTTGGTGTGTGTAACCGTGCTTGATTTGTGTGTGTTGAATTGGCAGGGAGACTTTTCTGATATGTGCGTGAGTGTGTGAAAGTCACCCTGTGAGCGAGAGAGGGATTTTGTCGTAACTCATAATGTGTAGTCTACATCTGTGTAGGTGTGTGAGAGGGAGGAGATTGTGTGTGTGTGTGTGTGTGTGTGTACGTGTGTGTGTATGTGTCTATGAAGGAGGGTGCATGCGTGTGCATCTGTGTGGGCGTGTGAGAGGGAGGGAGATTGTGTGTGTGTGTGTGCGCGTGATTGTGTTTCTGTGTGTGTGTTTCTGTGTATGTGTGCGTGTGTGTGTGTGTGTGTTTCGGTGCATGTGTGTGTGTGTGCGTACAGTGCTGACGTCTCCTCTCCCTGTGCTGACCAGTTGGCAGGGCTGATGGCTCCCAGATGTGATGATGAGAGACGCCCCTCTCCCTGCAGCTGGCGGAGAGCTCTGATCACACAGCTTCACTGCGCCTCTCCTCTCAGCTTCACTCCTCTGCACTCACACAGCTCCTCTCCTCTCAGCTTCACTCGTCTCCACTCACATAGCTCCTCTCAGCTCCTCTCTCCTCTCAGCGTCTCTCCTCTCCTCTCAGCTTCACTCCTATCTGTGCCTCTCCTCTTCTCTCAGCTTCACTCCTCTCCTCTCCTTTCTCAACTCCTCTCCTCTCTCAGACTCACTCCTTTCTGCTCCTCTTCTCTCCTCTCAGCTTCACTCCTCTCCACTCACACAGCTCCTCTCTCCAACCTTCAGCTCCACTCCCCTTAGCTCTACTCCTCTCCTCTCAGCTCCACTCCTCACTGCCATTCCCCTCATCTTCACTGCCCTCAATCACCTCTACTCCCCTCCCCTCTACTACTCTTAGCTTCTATCCACTCACACAGCTTCACTCCCCTCACCTCCACTCCCCTAACCTCCACTCCCCTCACCTCTACTCCTCACCTCCACTCCCCTAACCTCCACTCCCCTAACCTCCACTCCCCTCACCTCCACTCCCCTAACCTCTACTCCCCTCACCTCTACTCCTCACCTCCACTCCCCTAACCTCCACTCCCCTCAACTCCACTCCTCTTCCTCAAGCTCCATTCACATGGCCGTACTGTACTCCTGGCTTCTGCTTCCTGCACTCATGGCTGGCTGGCTGAGAGCTCGGCTCCCACAGCTTCACCCTGCTCAGCTCCTCTGATGTCCGGCTGGCTGAGAGCTCAGCTCAGCTGCACTCTTCTCCCCTCCCCTCAGCTCACATGGCTGTAGTACTGTAGCCCCGGCTGTGCTGCGCCGCCTGCACCGATGGCTGGCTGGCTGGCTGGCTGGCTGAGAAATGCATACTGGAGAGAGAATGAATACCTCACGCATGAACTCAGCCAGCCCTCCATGCACTATTTTCACAAGGGGTGCGGCTGGCGGCCGGAGTGGACGAACACCGCTGGGCGTACCGCACTCTAAAGGCCTGACTCGGCCCTTCCTTGCAGTGTGAGAGAGGGGGGTGATTGCAGAAGAGGAAAGTTGGGGTTAGGCGCCGCGAGACCACCTTTACTGCACTGTGTTGAGAGGGTTTGGTAAAGCCAGCCAGACTCGGACCTTCCTTGCTGTGTGCGAGAGACGAGGGGTTTGGAAAGTGGAAAGCTGGCCGGTCTTGCCTAACGGTAGGGTTACTGTACTGCCTTGGCCCGCAGGCCAAATCCGGCTCGGGCATGGCAAACATTTGGCCCTCCATGAGGTCAGAACAAATGAAAACATAAATGTGTGTGATTTCCGATCACTAAAACTTCAGTGGGTCATATCTCTCCAATGCATTCACAGGGAGTTAGATTTCATGCTAACAGTCTCATAACAGACATTGACAAGAAGGGGAAATGGAAAAGCGAAAATCTGTTATCTGTCCAGACATCTGACTTGTTTCTCATTGGGTTGGGGCGTTGGTTTGGCCCACAGCCTTACTGGCTCTACATAATTTGGCCCTTGGAGAAAAAAAAGAGACCACTGCTTTACTGTGAGAGCTAGAGGGTGGTCTGAAACGTGGAAAAATGCGATTAGGCGAAACTACCTTGCTGTGTACTGTGAGAGGGTTAGTGAAGACCAGTGACTGCACTGGGCAATGGGCAGGTTAGGGAAGACCACTTTTATTGTTCCTGAGAGGTTTTAGCAAACTCACTGAACCTTGAGAGTGTTAGGCAAGGCTTCCTTACCGGTGTGAGAGAATTGGGCATTGCCCGTTTCTTGTACTGTGAGAGGGTTTGGCAATACCAACTCTCGGGAGTTTGGCAAGACCCAACTGTCTGCTTGTTGCCTTATGACGAGTCAGTGCTGTCATCATCAGACAGAAATGTGAATTGAATTTCACAATTGCAATGTTGGTTTTACAACAGAGGGTAATTGAAAGACACACACTCACGCTTGTGCAAACACACACACACACACACACACACACACACACACACACACACACACACACACACACACACACACACACACACACACACACACACACACAGCTCTGTGAAGAAACAATATGGTTAGGCAAGACAGACCATATGAACTTGCTTACCTCCTGCCTACTTTCCATATGATGTGCGTCAGTATCGCTCTGATTTCAACATTTGCGTTCTTTTTGAACACATGGGGTATACAAACATGCACTCACACGACTCGAGAGATGAAGAGGTTTGGTTAGGCAAGACCTTACTTACTAACACCTTACTGCCTGCCTGTCTGCCATATGATGTGTGGCGGGCGTTATTGGTCTCATCAGAAGGAAATAGAAATTTCAACATTTTGCACAATGCTTTTAACACCACGGCTGTAAACTCTCTCTCTCTGTCTCTCACACTCACACTCACACTCTCTCTCACACACACACACACACACACACACACCCCTCAAAAAACAACAAACTCTTCAGTCCAGCTGGAATTCATTAGTGGCTCCAATGAAAACTGAATTTACATGTTTTCAGGGTATGTAAAAAAAAAAAACATGCCTATTAGCAGCCTAGTAACGCGAATTAATTAAACTTGTGTTTTTCTCCCTATTTTTATACACGGACAGAAAGACGACCAGACAGATAGACAGACAGCTCCCTTTCCGACCTGCAGTGTTGGAAAAGAGACTGCCATTAGTCTGCTTTTAAATGCGCTGAACAAAAATGCTTTCAACGAAGAAGAAGAAAAAAAAGGCCGCCACATGCAGTTGAAGCAGAGTGACGTGTTGCCGTATCTGGTGTTGTAGTGTAACTCGAGACAGCGGCTTTAATGGCCTCCTTTTCAAGCAGGGACGCCTTTTATATATATACAGTGAGGAGAATAAGTATTTGATCCCTTGCTGATTTTGTTGGTTTGCCCACTAATAAAGACATGACCAGTCTTTCATGTTAATGATAATATGTATTATAATATGATGAGACAGAATATCAAAAAGAAAATCCAGAAATTAACTCTAAAGAATATATATTAATTGTTTTATATTTCATTTAGGGAAATAAGTATTTGATCCCCTGCCAACCATTAAGAGTTCTGATCCCGCAGATCAAATGGCACTTCCAATCAACTTGTTATCTGAATTGAACACACCTGTTAATAGTAACCTGCACAAAAGACACATTGAATCTGCAGAATCAGTCCATAGAATCAGTCAATCAATCAAACTAAACTCGCCAACATGGGACAGACCAAAAAGCTGTCAAAGGATGTCAGGGACAAGATTTTAGAACTCAACAAGGCTGAAATGGGCTCCTAGATATTAAGGAGCAAGCTGTTGGTGCATTTCTTCCCAATTTTAGGACATACAAAATGATCATCAATCTTCACTCTTAGGCCTGTCTGTGGTTCCATACAAGATTTGACCTTGTGGGAATTTAATAACCAGAAAAAAAGAGATAAAGCACCTTAAAACTGTATGGGAGGAGCTAGGAAATGATCTCAAGGCAGCTGGGACCTCAATCACTAAGAAAACTATTGGAAACACTTAATACCACAACGGATTAAAATCCTGCAGTGCATGTATGTTACCCCTGCTTCAGAAGGAACCTGTTCAGGCTCACCTGAAGTTTGCCAATGAACATCAAACTGGATTAGGATATGATTGGGAGGTGCTGGAATCAGATAACACCAAAATCAAACTGTTTGGCATTAACACAACTCGATCTGTTTGGAGGAAGAGAAATGCTGCCTATGATCCCAAGAACAACACCTTCTCCAACATCATACATGAAAGTGGTAACATTATGTTTTGAGGTTGTTTGTCTGGCCAAGACACAGGACAACTTCACATCATCAAGGAATGGATGAAGGGAGACATGTAAACGTACAATGCTGCATGCCAACCTCTTTCCCACCACCACTAGACTGAAGGTGGGTCATGGATTGGCCTCCCAATATGATAATAATCCATAACATACAGCCCAAGCAACGAAAGAGTAGCTCAAGCAGAAGCACATTAAGGTCATGAAGTGGCCTAGACAGTTTCCAAACATTAACCCTATAATAATCCTGTGAAGGGGACAAAAGATCCCATTTGCCAAGCTACAGTCATACAACTTAAATGATTTAGAGATGATCTGCAAAGAAAAGTGGACAAAAATCATTTCTAATATATCCACAAACATTGTCATTAACTGAAAGAAACATCTGACCTCTGAATGAGAAAACAAGGGCTTTGCCACCAAGTATTTTGTCTTCTTTGACTAGAAGGGTCAAATACTTATTTTCCTCAATGGAATACAAATCAATTAAAATATATTCTTCAAAGTTATTTTCTGGATTTTCTTTTTGATATTCTGTCTCTCCATATTAGAATACATTTTATCATTAATATTATAGAATGATCATGCCTTTATTAGTGGGCAAACCAACAAAATCAGCAATGGATCAAATACTTATTCTCCTCACTGTATCTCTCTCTGCTGCTCTTTAACCGCAGTCCTAGTCAGGGCCTGCTTCCCTCCCTTCCTCCCTCCCTCTCTCTCTCTCCCTCCCCCGTCATCATCCTGTTCTCTTTCAGCCCTGCGTTCAGTCCATTTGGGTTAATCAACTACTATTGTTGCTTTTTATTTACTTCTCTTGTTATGCTTTCTCTGTCTTCTGTTCTTGGCTTGGCGTGTGTCTGTCTCCATAACCTATCTCTGTTAGTCTTTATCTCTATATCTTCCCCACCTCTCTTCATTTCACTCCATCAATATCAATCTCTCTCTCTCTCTCTCTATCTACTGTATCTATCTATTGATGTGTCTATTATTTTCTCCTCTCGGGATCTGTATCTATCTTGCACTGGTTAATTTCATTGTACAGTCAGCTGTTGAATGACAAGTCTCTCTGAAGTACTGGAGTCCTCTCTCATTTAAGCACTCCCTCCCCGATTGGGGTGTGTGTGTGTGTGTGTGTGTGTGTGTGTGTACGTGAGTGTGTGTGTGTGTGTGCAATGTGCGTGTGTGGGGTTGAACGGGTTTATACAAGCACTGCTACCACAGGCCCTGTTGCCTTTTTAAACTGCTGTTTGCGATAGCTGTTAAATGAGTTAGAGATGATTTTTTTCCCAGGCCATCAGCAGTGACATTCTCCGTGAGACAATGAAAAGACGGTTGTGCCCAGGCAGTCATGTCTAATCTGGCCCTGTACGCATCCTTTTGTCTTTGCAGACAGAATGAGACAAACAGGCATCACATCAGACAAACAGGCATCACTCATTGTACGACAGTGACAGTTCATGAGGTAAACAAATCTTAGATGGATGGAAGAAACATGGCAGTTGTCACTTTAGATTTTTTTAATTGCTTTGAAAACTGACAGTATTCAACCAAAAGTCATTTTTCTTGTATTTCAGTGCAATGTCACAACGTAAAGGAATTTAAAGAACAAGCAAAAACAATGCCAATGTAGATTTTTCAACTTTTCAACAAAGTTTTCCGTGGTTGATTGACTAGTGTCTGCGAGAGACATTTCTGGATTTGCTTTGACGCTCTTCATGGGCTGTGACTGCAGTGCACACAGTTTAGTTTATGGGAGAGCTACTGAATTTATGCAGCTCTTCTCAGTTTCTTAAGAAATATTTGCTTTTGGGAGATTGTAGCCTTTAAGCTTATTTAGACAGGACAGTCAAAGATGTGGACAGGAAATGAGTGGGAGGGGGTTCGAGTCCAGCCTGGGTCATGTCCCAATCCTACCCCGTCTCTCTCCCGCATTCAACATGACCCAGGCCAGACTCGAACCCGGCTCCCCCTTAGTGTGTTGCACCACGACACCCCATTTCTGCAGTTCTACACAGAATGACAACTCAGACGATTCAGATTCTGCTGTCTAACCAGTAGTTTGATCAAATTATAGTATTGCTGAAAGAAACATAGCAAATGAATAAGCTTAGACACGGGGTATACAGTAGTCATGGCTACTGTACTTTTGTCTGGTTTGTTGTTGCTTCGCAGCTGTGCACTGCCACCACGTCTGGTGTCTGCAACCTTTTTGTTATTTTGTTATGGCCTGCCAGCCTCTAGAAAAACAGCAGACGTTATGTTGAAAGAGATGGTGTGTGTGTGTCTGTGTGTGTGTCTGTGTGTGTCAGTGTCTTCTGCGGAAACTGTGTGTGTGTGTGTGTGTGTGTGTGTTTGTGATGTGTGTCTTCTGTCCCCCCAAGGCTCTGTCTACTATTAAGCAGAAGTAGTTTTTAAATGTCAGGCTGGCCCTTTGCTTTCTAATTAGATTAAGGTGTTCGTTTGTTCATTCGCTCGCTCGTTTGCTCGTTGGCCGTTCCACCTCGCTGCTCCCATCAGCAGCAGTGTCATTCGTGGAGACAGGAAAGAGGTGCAATCTTAATCAGCACCTTGGGGGGTTTTCACACAGCTCCTGGAGTAAGGTGTGATTCTCATACGTCCCCATAGCATAACCTGTAGGCTAACTTCATTTCTCAAGAGAAGATGAAACCAAAGGAAGTGTTGTTGACTCAATTTCTGAAATGGAAAAGATCGTGCCAGTTGTTGTTGTTATTCAGTGTTTTTTGTTGCATTTAGTTCAAGGTAGTGTTTAGTTTAAGATGCAGTCTTTAAAAGACAACCTGACACTTGGAAGTGATGGCATGGCAGTGTAATCTGACTCAGTGGCAATGTAGGAGACATATTAACTAATATGTTAACTCGATATGCTACAGTGGTACTGACACATTTTCCGGTAGTCAATAGCCACGTATTGCTTCCCTTTCCTCTCCGTTCTCTTTCTGTATGAATGCGTTTAATGGAAGTTGATGAAGTAAGATTGAAATATGAGATTATTGACTTACTTCTTATTGATCACAGATGGGTATATACAGTACATATTGTGTGTAAGGTACAACCTGCACTGTCTACCGTCTCTCCACAGAAGTAGCTCACTTGGCCTCCTTTGCCCAAGGAAGTTCTGTTTTGGCGATGTCTGCAGTCTGGACCATCTTAGACGTTGTTCTGACGTCACAGCTTCTCTAACTTGTGCTGAACGGGCTGCGTTGTTTGTCTGCGTCCCTGTTGTGAGCTGTAAGATGTGGCGAGCTATTGTGTTCCTCCAAACCGCGTAGTGAGAGCCCTCTGGAAAAGCGCTCACTCTCTCCTCACCCCCAGACAGATGAAAAACTATGGCGCGCACAACAGAGACTGTGTTTTGCGTCATTGTTGGTGTGTGTTTTTGTCGCAGCCTGCACAAACAGGAAATGAACATGTTGGCCTGTGACATCAATGTGGCAGAGTAGCGTCTGCCTCTCTTGAGATGCGCAGGGGATTGGGTCAGCATGGTGCCTTAGGCTCTACCTCCATTTGGGGTCACCAGCCATTTCTTGTTTCCAAAACGTTCTAGCTACGTTAGCCTTAAGTAATGGTTACATTCCCTGAACGTTAACTTCGCCTACTTTTGGTCTGGTTACTGATTCTGAAACCTTCTGCTATCACCCCTTTTTATGTTCACGACCCCCACCACCACCCCCACCAATATTGTTAAATTTACTCCCAATTCATCATAACTGTGTGAACTTGTGGCTTTCCCGTTTTTGTGTAAAGTCCGTCCTGTTCATGACCCCACCTCACGACCCCCAGCTTTATGTTCCTTTGGTCTTTCTTTCATCCTCCTCTCCAATAAAACGGGCATCTTTTGCAGGCAAGGCAAGGACCCTTAACCCTTTTTGGGTGCAGTCGTGTGTGTGTGTGTGTGTGTGTGTGTGCATGTGTGTGGGATGAGCAGACGGTAGTTTCTGGGTCGAGCAAAAACTACAGTGCACACTTCCTGGCCGAGCTGAATTATTGATGCATGGTGGGGTGTGGTGGTGGCAGCAGCAATGGCGGTATGCCTCTCTCTCTCTCTCTCTCTCTCTCTCTCTCTCTCTCTCTCTCTCTCTCTCTCTCTCTCTCTCTCTCTCTCTCTCTCTCTGAAAACTGGCCATGTGGTGCAGCACTGAAGTCATCTTTGATGGTCCTCTTAGAGAAAAGAAAAATCCTCCCATAAGGTCGACTTTTGATCGGTTTGCAATGATGACGTGTTTGAGCATCAATGTTGCTGCTGTTGTCTTTGTCTTTGTCTTCGTTTCAAAACTTCCGCCTGGTAGAGATTCTACACCTTGCCCGAGTGAAGTCATCTAAAGGTGGATTCTAGGCCTATCTGCTTACCATCGTGATGGATAGATAGTGTGTGTGTGTTTGCGCACGTGCTTGCATGCATGTGTACGTGTGCATTGACGTCGTCCTACAACTTTGGTATGTCATGACATGCGTAGCTTTGTAGCAGTGTCTGGGGCTGAAGCCTTACTGAATGGTTCTAGAATGCGGGGCGACGACAGCCCATGGGCGGACCTGTAATTCCAACCAGCAGGAGTCAGGCCGAGTGGGTGCTTTTTATTTATTTAGCTTTTGATTTTTTTTCTTTCTTTCTTTCTTTTTTCCTCGTATTTTTTTCGTCTGTGCGTCTTGCAATTGTTACATGGTGTCCCGGACGAAAGGTTGTGGTGGGTAATGGCCGCCAGATGTTTTCCCCCTATAAAAAAATCCCTCCCTCCCTCTCTTCTTTTCTGCCCTCCATTCCTCCTCTCCTCCTCTTTTCTCTTCTCCTCTGCTACCTCTACTCTCCTCTCCTCTCTGCTCTTCTTCCCTCGCCTCCTCTCCTCTCCTATGCTCCTCTGCCCTCCTCTCCTCTTCTGCCCTCCTGTCTTCTCCTCTTCTCTTCTGCTCTCATCTCCCTTCCTCTTCAGCTCTTCTCTTCTCCTCTCCTCTCCTTTTCTCTTCTGCCCTCCTCTCCTCCTCTTCTTCTTGTTTACCCTCCCTCACTGTGCCCTCCTCTCTTTTCCTCTCCTCTCCTGTGCCCTCCCTCTCTGACACCCCCCTCTTTGCCCTTCTATCTTCCCCTGCCCTCATCTGCTCATCCATCTTCTCTTCTTCTGTGCTCTGTTCTTCTCCCATCCCCTTTCCTCTCCTCCTCTCCCCTTCTCTCATCTTTTCTCCACTCCCCTCCCATCCTCCACTCCTCCTCTCCTCCCCCCTTCTCTCATCTTTTCTCCACTCCCCTCCCATCCTCCACTCCTCTCTCCTCTCCTCTTCTCCCTTTCTCTCATCTTTCCTCCACTTCTCCAGTCCTCCTCTCTGGCAGGTCAGGCTGGTTGTCTGTTGATGTAACGTCCTGGCCTTCAGCCCTTCTGATTACACCAGAGCTATCGGCTGGGAGGCCTCTTTCCCCTTCGCTCTTACTCCCCTCTTTCTCTCTCTCTCTCTCTCTCTCTCTCTCTCTCTCTCTCTCTCTCTCTCTCTCTCTCTCTCTCGGTCTCCATGTGTGCTGATGCCTTGAATGGCAGTGGGATTGAGTCAGTTGTGGTAGCCGTAAGACCTCTGGATTCAAAGGATTGCGGGTTCATTAAGATTTGTTTTTGCCTTTCCCTGCCATGGCCTAACGGTAGGGCACTGGGTTGCTATGCGGGTGACCCGGGTTCGATTCCGGCCCGGGTCATTTGCCGAATCTTCCCCATCTCTCTCTCCCCGCTCATTTCCTGCCCCTCTGTAACTGTCCTGTCACTACAAAGGCATAAAAGCCCAAAAATATCTTAAACAAAAATTAGTTTTTTGCCTCATTGCCCAGCCTTTAATGAGGCAACTGTTGCGGCAACGAGGCTCAGTGGACTAGTGCGCTCTACCATTTCGCCGGGGACCTGGGTTCGATTCCAGACCGAGGGCATCTCCCCATTCTTCCCCATCTCTTTCTCCCAACTTATTTCCTATCTCTCTCACTCTCCTGTCTGACTCATAAAGATGTTCAAGTCTATAATAATCACAAAGTATAATAATACAACTGTGGCCTAAGTTAATGCTGAAATGACCTGATGATGGACGTTCCGTCCCTGCACCAGGAAAATGGACAGTAAGCCAGGGACTGGACGAGAGTTAGCCATCGCTCTCGTGTCCTTGACTAATATAAAGCATGTAACCCCGCATCAGGGGACTGTCCTTGTCCCTAATACACTGTTAAGGCTCCCTGGATAAGAGCGGCAGCTAAAAGTAGCCTAATGTAATATGGATAGGGTGCTAGCGTAGCGTAGCGGGAAGGTGGACGCCACACCAAGTGTGTCTGCTTCACATGCATGCAAGATGGTATACAGCTATGCACTTCAGGGGTATTGAATCATTGTATAGCATTACTGCTGTTAATGTGATTCTATACACTATACAGTATCATTAATGGCTGAGTCGAATATAGTGTGTGTGTGTGTGTGTGTGTGTGTGTGTGTGTGTGTGTGTGTGTGTGTGTGTGTGTGTGTGTGTGTGTGTGTGTGTGTGTGTGTATGTTGATATTATTGTGCTGTGCAGGCTTGTGTGTATGTGTGTGGTGTGTTTCAAGCGCATCCATTTCTTTCTCTGTGCAATGTCTTTATACCTTTGCTACTTTCAGGAATTGGGGAAGTGGGGTGGTGGTGGTGGTGGTGGAGGGTGTCATACCGCATGTGGGGTTGACTTCTGTGTGAATCATAGATCGCATGCAGTGAAACATGTGTCTGCTCTCCCCGAGAGCCATCAGTCACGCAAAATGTCAGTGCTGCTGACGGTTCAGGCGCCGCACTCTGCTACTTTAGATGCACCACATGGCAGTCTGTCACAGTTAAGACCATTGTGATTGATACCTTTATGGAAGTTGCATGCAAGGATCTTAACCCGTCTCTGTCTCTCTTTTTTTCTATCTCTCTCTCTCTCTCTCTCTCTCTCTCTCTCTCTCTCTCTCTCTCTCTCTCTCTCTCTCTCTCTCTCTCTCTCTCTCTCTCTCTCCCCCTCTCTCCATATCTCAGTGGCTCTGGGGCGTAACCAGCCCCTGAAGAGAGAGAAGCCCAAATGGAAGAGCGACTATCCGATGACGGACGGGCAGCTGCGCAGCAAGCGCGATGAGTTCTGGGACACGGCGCCGGCCTTCGAGGGCCGCAAGGAGATCTGGGATGCGCTCAAGGCGGCCGCCCAGGCCTTTGAGGGCAACGACCACGAGCTGGCCCAGGCCATCATCGACGGGGCCAGCATCACCCTGCCGCACGGTAAGGGGACCGCACAGGGAACACCCATGGGTTACGTATGGAATAGCGGACGACGAGGTGTCCCGATATCAAGGGAAATAATGGACGAGGCGGAGCGTTCACTTCGCCAAGTCCATTTTCCCTTGATATCGGGACACCTCGAAGGCCGCTATTCCGCTTATCACCCGGTTACCAGCATTTAAGTATTAATTTATTAATATGTTGATCTAAGGCTTCGTGAGAAAGTAGATTCACCATTGCGCTTGGTACGTTGCTATGGGCACCACTTCCTAATCTAGTGAGACGCGCCTCTATCGGAGGCATGTAAGGACGCGTGCAGAATGTTGGGGTGACTTGACAACCAAATGCGATAGAATTGACGACTGGGTTTTTGACTTGACAACCAGATGCGATAGAATTAGTAACGGGGTCTTGACTAGACAACCAGATGCGATAGAACTAACAACGCGGTCTTGACTAGACAACCAGATGCGATAGAACTAGTAACGGCACTTCGCCAGAAAGTTAGAAAAGAAGCAACTTGGACGCCCGCACGCCCACATGACATCATAGGTGTCCTGCTACCGGGGAATAAAGGACACCTGCTCAGCCAATCAGAAGACGTTCCGTCTGCTCACTGGGTGATAAAGTAGATATACTGAATAGGGGCCAGCATCACGCTGCCGCACGGTAAGGGGACACAGGGGGGGTTACAATAGATATACTGTATAGTATAGAGCCCAGCATCACAGGGGTAAGGGGACAGCACAGGGGACACTGAGGGCACACTGAGGGCTAAGGGGACAACACAGGGGTTACAGTAGATATTATACTGTATAGGGGCCAGCATCACGCTGCCACACGGTTAGGGGACAGCACAGGGGACACTGAGGGGTTACAGAGGGGCAAGGGGACACTGAGGGGTTAAAGTAGATATACTGAATAGGGGCCAGCATCACGCTGCCGCACGGTAAGGGGACACAGGGGGGACACAGCAGGGGTAAGGGCACACTGAGGGCTAAGGGGACAACACAGGGGTTACAGTAGATATTATACTGTACTGTATAGAGGCCAGGTAAGGGGCTGCACGGTAAGGGGACACAGAGGAAACGGGGGTTACAGTAGATATAGAGTGCGTTGCAATATGCGACCTTGCCTCCTCCACTTGCCTCCTCCACTTGCTTGTCCCCTCGTACCAGGAAGTAATATGTCATGATGACATCACTGACAACAGCATTATATTTCAATATCTTGCAAAAGCTCAATTGTAGAGTCTTTTTCTCATTTGCAATTGGGATGGTGAATGAAAAACAGTCCCTCAAAAGTTGTTGTGGCTAGGCTGACAGCTGGGAAACTTTCTCCACGGAGGAGGGGCAAGGAGGCGGGACGAGGAGACAAGCGCAAGTGGAGGAGGCAAGGTCGCATATTGTAACGCACTCATACTGTATAGGGACCAGCATGGCACACAGTAAGGGGACCCACTGGGGAGTGGACACAGAGGGGTTACAGTAGAGGACTGTGAGGGGTGTCTAACATAAGGCCTGGGGTCCAGATGGTTTAATCCGGTCCCAGACTTGTAGAGGGTGAAAAAAACTAAGAATGTCAAAAAAAGACGTAAATCCCTAGTCAATTGCAAAGTTGCTGCAGGTATCTGAGATTTCAAGAATGAGTTTGCCTTTTTTTTGCTCGCCATTCAGGGTACAATTGATGCTCCTGATATTCCCTGTGACCTACACCTCCAGATGATTGACTAGCAATGTGATTACGATAAGAAGCAGAAATTTGCCACATTGCACAATTAGTTCGGCCCACTTGAGATGAAACGTACACTATGTAGCCCCGTGACTGAGAATAAGACACCGCTGCTGCAGTAGATACAGTATACTGTATAGGCACCAGCATCACGCTGCGGCATGTATATAAGTCAGTGGTATGGAGACAACACAGGGGAGTGCACGGGTCAATGTCCTGCAATGCTGCATCGGCCCGTCTCTCTGTAGACGTACTGTATAAACTATATACTATACTATGGAGGCCAGCATCATGGTAGGGGACACAGTGGGACATACAGGTACAGTGTCCTGCAGAGATACTTCTCTCTCTCTCTCTCTCTCTCTCTCTCTCTCTCTCTCTCTCTCTCTCTCTCTCTCTCTCTCTCTCTCTCTCTCTCTCTCTCTCTCTCTCTCTCTCTCTCTCTCTGTCTGTGTCTCTCTCTACGTATACAGCAGGTACAGGGGCAGAATCAGCCTGCTGCCCATTGAGGAAAACAAATAGGGACACAGGTGTTCTACAATACTGCACCAGTCTATCAGCCTATCTCTCTCACACTCTCGGTTTCCTGTTATAGATTAACATAGGGGTTAGTTTCACCTTCTACTTGGTTGGGGACACACTCCCCAGAGTGCTCCATGGCTATATGGTAGAATACAATTATGTGATGCGCGGCTAACCTACTGTATATACAGGTACTAACCAGGCCTAGTATTACCCTGCCACACAGGGGACAATGAGGATATACTACAGTGTAATAATATACCATTAAAGAATTCATTCATTCATTACATTACATTATATTGCATTTGGCAGACGCTTTATAACCAAAGCGACTTTTAAATGAGGATATAATCATAGCCAACATTCATACATGAATGTGATGAATTCATTTCCCTCAGGGACGAGGACTGTTCTTAAAGATACGCCAGTTGCTTCTTTGTTTCTTTTGGTAAGCAAAAACATGGTGCTATTACATCTCTTTTGTGTTTTCGAGAGGTTCCACTGTTTTGACTGATTGCAGACTAGGAATCGAAGAGTATGGATTGGTAGCGACCAAAAGCTCTTGTCTGCAGAAAGATTTAATGGTGTATTCCAGATGGAAATTGCCAGCGCTGTGTGTTTCTCCCGTCATCCTGAGTTAGGCTTGACATAGTGATGGAGCAGGCTTGAGACTCGATGTGACTGCCGGAGGAAATGACATTACTCTGAAATGACAACTTAAGCAAAGTGTCAGCACAGCTTGCTGCTGTCTTCCGAGCCCAGCGGAATCTCAGCAACTTGATGCTCACGAAAAAAAATCGACACCTCCACACGTCACAGATAGTGGTGGTGCTAAATCGGGCTTCCGAGATTAATGGATGGGCTATATATTGACAATTAATTCCAACCACTCACAGAATAAAAAATAATGTCAATTTGTACACCTTAGAGTCGAAAATCACTTAACCCATTAAAATGGGTGAAAAAAATGAACAGTATTGTCAACACTGTTAAAGTTAAATATGCATAGATGCAGAAACCGGTCTTAAAGGTAAATACTCACAGATGGGTCTTAATGGGATAAATACTGGCATAGGTGTACATGTACACAAACCCATCTCTCTCTATTCCCCTCCCTTCATCATTATCCACGTGGTGAGGTGAGGACTCAGGTGAGGACTCTATCATATTACCAGCGACTGCAAAATATGATGATAAATGAACCAACCACATGAATTAATTAGCAGCTACGTTAGAGGTATGGTATGGTTTTACTTGTGTACTACATAGTCAGCTCTCTCTCTCTCTCTCTCTCTCTCTCTCTCTCTCTCTCTCTCTCTCTCTCTCTCTCTCTCTCTCTCTCCTCTCTCTCTTTCTCTCTCTTTCTCTCTTTCTCTCTCTCTCTCTCTCTCTCTCTCTCTCTCTCTTTCTCTCTTTCTCTCTCTCTCTCTCTCTCTCTCTCCCTCTCTCCCTCTCTCTATTATTCTCTCACACGCTCTCTCTCTCACTCTCTTTCTCCCCACGGACATTCCTAGAGTGAAAATGACAGTGGTGTAGTAGCTGAGAGAGACACCAGTTCTGCACAGTGCATAGCTGATGTGAGAGCTTGAAGAAATCTGGTCAATAATAAGCAGGCTGCATTTAATGACAGTAGGTGGTGTTGTTCAGCTGATCTTTGAGTAGTTGAGTCGAAGGTCCCCTCCACACCCCCTCCTGATGTGTCATTTGGCTAGTCATATTCATTATAAGGCCACCAGGAGGCCTCTGATGCGCAGTGGACCTCATACATACAGCACACTGTAAAACATTGCAAGCCAGTTCAATGTAAAAAGGTTAGTTGCCCTTCTGCCTTAAAGGGACACTGTGCAGGAAATGGTCAAAAAAGGTACTGCAACTATGCTACTTATTGAAACTGGGCTGCCTATTGCCAAATTTGATCTTTACATGAACGTTTACAAAGTAATAAACTAATATTTTCTATTATGGCCCAAGTACAGTCATTTTTGCAGCTAAAAATGGAATGGAATGGAATGAAAATTCAAAATGGCGGACCATGGAGAAGATCCCCCTTTTCATGTATGAAAAGTGCAATTTTTCCAGTCATAATGAATACTTAGAATTTGATGCTGGTGGTAAGTATTCATGAAAAAGGTAACATTAGTGAATGGGCAGCATGAATTCTGGAAATAAACAACTAAAAATCTCACACAATGTCCCTTTAAGTTTGTAAGTTAACTCAACTCGAGTAAGTTAACTCAACTTGAGGCTTTCTCATGTTGAGTTCACTTCACTTACAAACTAAAGGCAGCATGGCAACTTACTTTTTTACATTGAACTGGCGGCAATGTTGTACCTTTTGTCTTGATAACGGTTATACTCCACAGCCGTGTGTGTTGTACCCACATGTCCTTGTAACCAAGTGACTGAAATCCAGCCGTTCTGCTGTGTGTCAGGAGGAAGAGAG
>NC_085863.1:48476307-48638807 GCF_034702125.1 Engraulis encrasicolus
GGATAATGATGAGGATGCACATGGCTTCTTCACGGACTGCCATTGAGGAGGAGTACAACGTGTGTGTGTGTCTGTGTCTGTGTGTATGTCTGTGTGTCCATCCGTCCTCTGCAACGCCTTCTAACAGCAACAATACTCAGCCTAGGTTCCCTTAGAGCTCATAAGTGGCAGCTGTGGCTTGCCTTGGATAGCGACGGAGGTGACTGTTTTACTTGAAATGAAATTGAATTTATTAGAAAATCTTTTGTCAGATCAGGAGTGATGTACAGTGAAAGAATTTCCACTTTGTCAAACAAGTCAAGGTGGTCTGTGTGCGTGTGTGTGTGTGGACCTCCCCGATGCAATTCTCACATTCATGCAAGCACGCATCTGCTTGCCGTGGTTGTGTCAGAAAATAGCAGTGAAAGCTGAGCCTGACTGTAAAACGTTGACTTCTTCCCGAAGGGCCTCGGGGTCTTTTCTTGTATCGAGCTGAGCCAGCATTTCTTTCTCTTTTTTTTTTTTTACTCAGGCATTCAGAGGGGCAGCTTGTGCCACAAACATGACAAGACGGCCCCACAGGCTTAGACACCATATATTACATACCTGTCCAGCATTACACATGCATTATTACCTACCGGTCGCATTGGTTCGTCTGTTTGTCTGTCAGCAGGATAACTCAAAAAGTCATGAACGGATTTAGATGAAACTTTGTGGATTTTTTTATAGACTCTTCACCATTGCTAGCCAAGAAATCTAGATGCCCCTAGTGACCGCAAATTGAATTGCGGGACAGGGCGAATTTTGACATTCCAGTTTCTATCTCCACAAAAAGAAGGCAGAAAGACTTGAAACAATAAAAAAAAATCGGGTGTAACATAGTCTAATGTTCTATAAAACAGCTTCCCCAGTGGAGGTCTGAGTGCATTTCTTGTTACCCATGTATTACACGTACATATTATTCAGTACAGGATGGCTATGACCACAGGGCTTACATGGTCTTAGCTGTGCACTACACCAGCTGCCCAGCACCAAAGCCAGAGATGGAGGTGAAGAGTTGAGGTAAATGGCTGAGAAACAATGGCCTGTTTGTTGTCTCAAGCTGGCTATGTGGTTCATAATGGCTGGCTTGCATCACCCTGGTGGGAGCTACAGGTACATACTTCTGGTCAGGAGAACCCCCACCTCCCTTTTTCCCCTCTGTTGAAGTAGTTTTATCTGTCATAGACCACTGCAGAGATGCTCCTATGTGTGGTTGGGCATACCCCAAGCAGGGGTATAGTGCTTTTGACACTTTGATGGATCACAGATGATGCACCATGGAAGACTTGAAGAAAAAAAAAACATGGTCATGCTGTAAGGGGAAATTACCATAAAGATGCACTGACCATAAGTCATTAATGATGCATTGAGGTATTGATGATGATGGCGTTGGTAGGTGAGTGGCCTAAGGAAGGCCATGGCACATTAGTGTAATTAAGAGTCATGCACCCTCTACCCAAGTCAAGCATGAAGGTGGGGTCAGTCCTGTATGCCATGGGTTTTCAAATGGCTTTGGCCCAGGACCCCCATTCAGCCTAAGTAGTAGTCCACGGCCCACTGCTTTTCATTCAGCCTAAGTAGTAGTCCACGGCCCACTGCATTTGCGCATTTGCTTATTTATGTGTTCGTTCTTTGAGGGGAGTCCCTCTGACGCTGTAGCAAAGAGTTAGAATTTTACACAATTCAGCACTTAAAGGGGTATGCCACTATTTTGGGGCTTAATACAGTTAAAATCGTTGGCTGGGGTTTATAAAGGTGGTAAAGTGTCTCATTTTTCATGTTAAGCGTTGTCTTGCTGTAAGACAAGTTAAAAGAGGGAATAGAGGGAATATGTCGCTACGCTAGTGAAAGATAATGGATCCGTGTAGCATTGTAGCATGCTACACGGATCCATTGACTTTCACTAGCTTAGCGACATATTCCCTCTTTTAACTTGTCTTAAAGCAAGACAACGGCATACATGAAAAATAAGACACTTCACCACCTTTATAAACCCTGGTCAACTGTATTAAGCCCCAAAATAGTGGCATACTCCTTTAAATTGGTGCAACAAGAATGAAATTCTTCGGTGTCTTTTTAAATGTAGTAGTTACTACTGCATAGCAACACGCACCGCCAGCAATACAGTTTGAGGATCACTGGTTGAAAAGCCCTGTGGTGTGTGGTTGACCTCTGATATGGTATATGCACAGGTGAGAAAAGATAAAGCATCACGGTGAGATAATTTAGGGCTTCCACCAAAACTCTGATGAGAAATATAACCACCACATACCAGTAGTGGTACCACTGTGACCACTGTTTACGTGCATACATGACGTGGTCATTTCCTCTACATGTTCACCCTTGGAGAACTGAACTACCATACACATACCTCCAACATAATTCTTTTTTTAAGTGATTTTTTTGGCTTTTTATGCCATTATTTGATAGTGACAGTAAGGCGATGACAGGAAATAGTAAGAAGAGAGAGCAGGGGGAGGAACAGGAAATAACCGTGGGTCAGAATCGAACCCACGTTCCCAGCGTACTGAGCGTAGCAGTACAGTGCCTTAGCAGTTTTATTCACGGCCAAGATCCCCCCCCCCCCCCCCCCCCCAAAAAAAAAGAGAAAGAGAGAGAGATTAGCCAAAGGAAGGTAGATATTTAGCCAAATGAGAGAGACAGAGATGAGAGCAAGAGAACCAGAGACAGAGAAAGAGAAAATGAAAAGTTTCGTCGCAAAATGACCTCCACCATTTTTGACTTTTGCGCCTTATTATAGGAAATGAGTGTTCTATGAATCTATGTGTGAATTCTTGCTATTAAAATATTTTGAGAACATACTTTTTAAACCTACACGAAATGACATTTTGCAAAACAATGCAATTTTGGAATGCCCAATACAAAAATATCACTTTCCCAAAATGGTCCAAAATGGATATACGCCATTTTGCAACAAAGCTCTATCAAATGATGTCAGATCAGCTGTGAGTCTTTGGAGGCCGGTCAGGAGTGGAGCAAATGATCCAACGATGCCTCTGAAAGAGGCTCTGATTGCTCCCCATGCTGAGGCAGGGGAACAGGCGGCAATCTACCCAGCTTGTGTGCCACTCTCTTGGGCCCCTTTTGATGCCATGATTGCCCATTTCCATCTGCTTTTATTGTGGCCATGTTGGTTGGATCGGATGGTTGTGGTTAGATGGAAAACAGTAACCCTCTGATGAATTTTACCATCAGCCATCACCACCATTACACCACCTCATCCTTCTCTCTTGGCTACCATACTTCTGTCTACTGCATAATAGCACTTCTGTGTATGGTCTGTGATACACACACACATACGGATATACGCATGCACGCGCGCACATGTGTGTGCACACATACAGACAGACACAAACCTATTTACCCACAAAGACACATACATACACAAACACCACCAGCTTTTGTTTCCTCTTTAAAGAAACTCCATAGTCGATGTATGTAAAGTGTGGTTACCTGCTGGGTGCTTTCAGGACAGTGTACGCATAGAAGCTTAATACATTGCCAGAGAGATGTTCTGTATGTGGAATGTTCTGTAGACAGACACACACACACACACACACACACACACACACACACACACACACACACACACACACACACACACACACACACACACACACACACACACACACACACACACACACATGCACACACTCCAACATAGATACACACACTCACATAGCCTGGACCTCTGGCTCTGATATGCAGTTAGGAAACAGAGGTACCAGGATGGGTACACAGCAGCGATCCCGTTACACTTGTGTTGGGAGACTGAAAGTGGAACAGGAAGACAGAGCGAGGGTGTTGTTGATAAAAGGCGGCATCTCGGAAATGAGCAGGTAAACGTTCTGCCTGCCTCGCCTCTCTCGCCTGCTGCCAAGGCCGGAGCGGACCCCGACGTCATTGCCTTTTGTTGTAGCGGCTGCACAACAGAAAACCTTTTGTAAGGAAAGCACAAGGTGTTTGTGTGCTTACGTATTGTATGTGTGTGTTTGTTTGTCTCAAAGGCAAAGCTTCTTGGTGTCCTACTGGCTTCAGTTCTGGGAAATGCACTTCTTTGCTTAATTTTGTGCCTGTCTGCCTGCCTGCCTGCCTACGTCAGTCGGTTACGCCACCACTTACCTGTTATAACAACTTGCTGAATATGACTCACTCATCTCAAAAAGGCAACGGTGTCAGGGACACCTACTGCATTGTACAAAGTGAATAGTAATCAAACGTGGTTTGAAAGATTGTTCTAAAAGGTAGATCTGAATGACGTAGGTAAATGCAATGTACTCTATGTCTGAAGAGGAGCATATAAAAGGGTATTTGAGAAGCCTTTCTTGTCATCTGTGAAGCTTTTTAAGGCCCTTTGGAGGGAGAAGCACTTACCAAACATGTCTCTTTTGTTGTACTCGCTGGGATTTTCTGCCATTGTTTTCACTAAATGGGATGTCAGGAGTGGAGGACTTGGCAGCAGGCCTTCAAAAGCGTGCACACACACACACACACACACACACACACACACACACACACACACACACACACACACACTGAAAGCTGCATGTCTCTTTGCGAGGTGGCTTTTTAAGACAAGACAACATAATGTCATGGACACACAATAATACACATTACACAGTATTGCGCGCCGCACCCACACAACATAGCAGAAAGAAAAACATAGAGGACAATAAAAAAAATTGAAAACCATGTGAGTAGAGAGAATAGACGTGCCAGAAGTGCACATTATAATGTAAAGTGCATTTTATTGCATGGCATTAAAGTAGTAGTGCCTATTTATTATCGATGGATGGATGGATAGATAGAAGAGAAAAGCCATTTGATAGATGGGTGAATTGATGCATACAAACATGCAGTAGATATTTTATTTTCTCCAGGGGGAAATGTAGGAATAAGTGCAGTCATAAACGGACAGGCACTGGCTGTGTTGGTCATGTGACTAACTTATGCATGTACATTAGGCTAACTTACGCTGCTGTGCATTAGGAGAACACTTTTTGCACACCTGTCTGAGGGTTAGCGCTGATGCTATCGAACTCGTAGATTGAGTGCCAGGCAGCGCCGCTTACTTGTGAGAAGCTTTGGATGAAAAGTGTCCGCTAAACTCAATAACACTTCAGTTTAACGTCATGTAGCAACGGGAGCAGACTGACATGAAATGTATTCACGGGGGCCTTTTGTTGGAAAAAAAAAGCGGCTTTGTCAAACAGGGTGCTTGCCGCCAAAGTGTTGCCAGGCAACAAGGCAGTCAGTCATGCTCATCTCGGGCTGTCACTCACTCTGTCCTTGTGGCCTGTTTGTGTGTGTGTGTGTGTGTGTGTGTGAGAGAGAGAGAGCATGCATGTGTGCGTTCTTGACTGTATATGTCTGTCTGACAGTGTCTGTGTCTGCCCACTCGCTGCCTTTGTAACATAGACTTGTTGCACACCGTCCTCTTTTTTGCCTTCTTCCTCTTCTCCCTTTCTTTGTGTTTTTTCCCCTAATTTTTAAACTTTTTACTTCGTGTTTTACTTTCCTCTGCCTTTCTGCTCCCCCTGTGGTTTTACTTTTTTCTCTCTGCGTCTGTCTCACCTCTCTGCTCTCTCTCACTCTTTCTCCCCTTATCAATCTCTTTCTTCCTCTTTGCTGACGTTTGCTGATGCTGTTGTTTGTCTTGGTTGTCAGGAGTCAACAAAACCGGTGGTGATGCTGCTCTCTCTGTGGTTCCTCACCTGCTTTGTGAAACAGTGAGCAGATCCCTTTCTGTGCGCTGCTGTTATTTCCCCTTGGCGAGAGTCAGAAGGCAGCGCCATGGTACTTTCTGGCAGTTTCACACTTGACCCATGATGACAAAATCATTATTAATTCACCTCTGGGTCAGCAACATGGCATCGTTTTATTTTCCATTCCATACACTTGTGTCATAATAAGTGTTTCATCAGTGCGGCTCTTTCTTTCACCCTACTTCAAGATGATTATTTGCGGCAAGTTTTGATATTTCCTTGAACATTCTAAGGTTAAACAAAAAATAGCTGTAGTTACTTCAAATGATTTCCACAGAGCGAGTGTGGTTGGTCTAATAAAATAAAGTTGACTAATCGAAGACCAGACTAAGTACTATGTCATAGGTCAGCAAGAAGAGGAATACACCAACACATTTCCCATTTTGGGATTTGAAAGCTCAAAGCTTCAGCATAGACTACTTCACCTTTTTCGTTTCCACCTTCAGCCAGACATGTGCTCAGTGTGTGCGTGTGCCTGTGTATGTGTATTCCAGTGAAACCTTGTGACCAAATGAAAGCGATGAACTCACCCTCTCAAAATCAGGGACAGTGGTCATTTTGTGTTTGTTTGAATGTGTGTCTCTATGTATGCGAGGGTCTTTGACACGTCGGGCGAAACAAACCTGGGGGCCAGTTTTCTTGCGTCTAAACCACATCTACACTCTTACTTCTTCTTTACACAGGAGGGAGACACACACACACGCACACACACACACACACACACACACACACACACACACACACACACACACACACACACACACACACACACACACACACACACACACACACACACACACACACACACACACACAATCTTTCATGAGGCTGCAAATAAACAGCAAAGGAGAGTGTTTTTTGCACTTACACGTGTGATACTCGAGAGACAGACCACAACACACTTGTTTTTGTGTAAGCTGCTCTCTTTCACCATCTCAGGGTCTCGCGGCCATGGACTCTCTGGGAAACCCATTACAATGCAGTTGTGTCAGACACACCGCGGCCTATTGCATCCTTGGGTGTCTGGTTTAAGACCAGCACATAAACACTTTGTGAGACACGCAACATGAAAATTTATAAACCAGAGAATAATGTATAACTTAGAAAAGACACAAGAGAAAAAAAAACATTCACAGAAAGTAAGTAGGCCTGCAACTTTTATCACCCATCCCCATGGCATACCCCAACACAATAAATATTGTCTAGAAGATTCATCACTAAAAATAAATCATGCCCAATATATAAATATAAAAAAGATGAGTTGTGCATATGTAGGCCTACCTCAGGTTCATACGTTGCAAAACACACCATGATCCACTGTTGCACTTCGTTTTATCTCTACTCTTTGAACAATAGCATGGATTATTATTTCAAAAAAGAATCATCTTTTTAATCTGTGACATTTCAAATGAGGAACTCAAAAGGCGCTTGTTCTACAGAAGTTAATTTTTTCCCTGGAAGGCGAGTTAGGAAGTGTGTATGTAGAACCCGAGTGTGCTTTTGTGGTGAGCTTCTACAGTACAGATGTCAAAGGATCAGCTGAGATGAAACTTCAAAAATCATCTAAAACTGCAAAACCATCAAAGTTCAAAGTTTTCATGAAGTCATGCAATGTGTCTTCTGATCTGTCACATTGGGCCAGGTCAAATATTTATGTTGTGCATTGAAAATGTTTTTCCATAGAAGTCATGTGGTTTCCATGTAAACCATTACAGCATTTTAGATAGCATTTTCTTATTGCACCCAAGTTGTCTTTTTGTATTCACAGGCTATCAAGAAAGAAAGGCCCAAAAAGTTGATCACAAAAAAAAGAAAGAAAGGCCCATGGAAATTTTGATAAAGGCCTTTGAAAAGCCCAGGAACAAACTTTTTCTGAATTGTTGCCCCGTGGGAACCTTGTTCAAGTGTTTAAAATGCGTTTTCGAGCTCCTTTGATGAGTCTGTTGACAGATGTTGGTTGGTGGTGTTGTGGTCGGGAACACTGCCAAGAGTGCTCCTTCACGGCTCCTCCTTGCCTTGGTCCGCCACTGCCAGGGCTGGGTAAGATGGTCTGAGGCCCCTTGGCTAAAGATTGCTGTGAGCTCCCCGGAATGCAAATTTCGTGACAAATTAACAGTGTCATAATTACAAGATCGGAATTTAGGATGTCTATCAACTGTACTCAACATTTCCTCCTGTCACAATTCTGTGTTTTTTCCACTTTTGAGCAATCTGGGGCCCCCTGGCAGGTGGGGCCCCCTAGGCTGCAGCCATATCTAGCCTGTGCATTAATCCGGCCCTGGCCACGGCCTGGAGTTTTCTGTCGCCGGTGGCAGTTATTGTAAGCAATCTGTCAAGCAAATTCAGCCTGCAACAAAATGTTCCAGCGACAGACGAAATGTGTTCCTCTTCCAAAGATGAATGAGTAGTCACAAGAGAGTTTCATCTGACAGGCAGGCGTAATATTCCACCTGCCTGTCAGTTTTTTGTGTCATTATTCTAACATATTTGCTATCTTCCTCTTGTTCCCTATTCCTTTCATCTTTCTCTCTTCTCATCTTTTACCATCTTTCACTCTCTCTGTCTCCCTTCCCACCTTCTCTCTATTTTATCTCCATGTCCCTCTTCTCACCCCATTTCTCTCTCTCTCTCTCTCTCTCTCTCTCTCTCTCTCTCTCTCTCTCTCTCTCTCTCTCTCTGTCTCTCTCTCTCTCTCTCTGTGCCCCCTTCCTCTCCCTCCCTGGCTCCCCTCTCGCTCTCCTCTACCTCTCCCTCACCTCTCCCTCCCTTCCTTCCTCCCCTCTCTCTCCCCTTGCCCCTCCTCTCTCCCCTCTCCCCTCTCCGCTCTCCGCTCTCCACAGGTGCTCTGACGGAGTGCTACGACGAGCTGGGCAACCGCTACCAGCTGCCGGTCTACTGCCTGTGCCCGCCGGTCAACATGATCGAGGAGAAGAGCGGCGGCTGCGGCGGGGCCGGCGAGGAGGAGCTGGAGCCGCTGGACTCCTCGTCGTCGGGGGGCGCCGGCGACGCCCTGCCGCCGGCCAGTGAGGGCCAGGAGTGCCAGCTGCGGCTGCGCCTCTCCACGGGCCGCGACCTGCGGCTCAGCGTGCGCACCACGGACACCGTGCAGCAGATGAAGCGCCGCCTGCAGGCCACGGAGGGCGTGGCGGCCGGCACGCAGCGCTGGTTCTTCTCGGGCCGCCCGCTCACCGACAAGATGAAGCTGGACGAGCTGAAGATCTCGCGCGACTACGTGGTGCAGGTGATCGTCAGCCAGCCACCGCAGCAGATACAGCAGCAGAGTCAGCCGTCGCCACAGCCCTCCCCCAAAACCCAGCCACAGCAGCCAGCAACCCCCACCACACAGCCACTGCCTCCACAGACCCCCACGCCCGTGGAGAACTAGAGGGTTGGTTGGAGGAGGAGGACCTGGGACTATAAGGCTGTGGTTGGGACTAGGAGTGGGGTGAGAGGGGTTGAGGGTTGGAGGGGGCAAGTATTCACAACAGCCCTGCCTTGTGTAGGTGGGAGTTGTTGTGACCGAAGGTTCAGTGCTGAAGCCGTCTTAAGAGGACGTTGAGAGCTGAAGCTGTCTTTGGAGGACGTTGAGTGCTGAATCTGTCTTTGGAGCACGTTCTTACCGATGAATTTCGCCGTCTTTTGGCTGAATGGTGTGTGTCCCATTAGGGTCTTTGCTGGGAGATGGGGTGCAAGACTTGTACTTAGCCCGTATATCTTGGCATGTGAGGGAGGTAGTGCCCAGCAGTACAGTAGAAGCTCAACATGTGAGGTGCACACAGAGCGGACAACCTCAGCCAGAACAACTTGACTCTCAAATTTTGGGAAGGTGGGGGTTGGGAGTTCTTCCCTCCCCATTCTCCTCCTCCTCTTCTGAAATGTGAGGAGTCTTCCTGACGGAATGCTGGATGCCCCTGCTCTCTCTCTTCTCTTCTCTTTTCTCTCTCTCTCTCTCTCCATCTCTCTCTCACTCTTTCCTCCACCCTTACTCTTGTGGCGATGAGGTCATGCTGGAACTTCAAACTAGTGGACCAGTTGGGACGTGCCTGTCTCTCTGTCTGTCTCTCTCTTTCTCTGTCTCTCACTCTATCCCTCTCTGTTATCATCTCTCTCTCTCTCTCTCTCTCTCTCTCTCTCTCTCTCTCTCTCTCTCTCTCTCTCTCTCTCTCTCTCTCTCTTTCTCTCTCTCTCTCTCTCCTGCCCCCTCCTAGATAAACTCGCCGCACTGCACATTACAAAGAGCAGGCACATAAGACTTTGACTATGATAAACCTCGGCCTGAGTTTGTACGTAAAGAAAAAAAAGGAGGAAAAGACATTTTTCATTTCAATTTCTTTGTTTTTCAGCTGTTTTTCTCATTCGTTTTACGGTTTTAATGGAAACTGAACAACCAAAAAAAAAGACAAAAAATATGAAATGGAATTGAGCCAGGGAATTTAAAACATGAACAAAATATTAAATCTTTTAGAGGGGGGGAGGAGAAACCTGCCTTTTTCTCGAATTAGTATCGCTCAGTCTCCGGTCAAGTCATTTCTAATAGGTCAGTTCACTTCTCGTTCTATGTACTTACATTGCACTCTGTCTGCAATCTTGAAAACATTTGATAAAGTGGGTATTTTTGACCGGTCGACTAGATCTTTTAAAAGGGAAAGCCTTTTTTTATTTGTAATCAACCACCTGTCTGACTTTTTTGCCCACAACTTGTGTATTTTTAGTAGGGGAAATACTAGTAAAATTGTGATGCATTGCATTCTAAATAGTTAAGTACTTCTCCATTAGCATCCCTGTGCGCGTGTGCTTGCACGTCTGTGCGTGTGTGTTGTTCACCCTCTGTCACCACAAAGTCCCTGACCTTGCTCCGGAGAGGAGGAGGGCCCATCTTCAGGCCTTTCAGCCATGCTGGTTGGCTGGCTGACTCAGCAGCTCGAGTTACCGATTGGCTCACGAAGATGTCTGTCACCTTTTTTCCAACGCAAGGAGTCAAAGGGATCCATAACACTGTGTTCACTGGGGGTATCATCATTATCAGAATTCAGTACCTAGAGTAGTGTATGTATGTGCGTATGGGACTGCAAGCGTGTGCATGTACATATGTGTGCACATCACGCAAGTCTGCGTCGGTCTTCTCACTTTCAGTGTGCGTGGTCGATTGTCCTGACGTGTGTCATGTATGTATGTAAGTGTGTGTGTGTGTGTGTGTGTGTGTGTGTGTTTGGATGTGCGCTTCTGTGTGAAGGAGGGAAGTATAGCAAAAGGAACTTCCTGACAAGCGATGGAAGAAAGAAGGAAAGGTGTTTGCACGAGCGAGGACGTTTAATACATCATGTAAGGCATGTGATTGGTCACCAGGGAAGGCACACCAGGAAGAGGACTCGTCTCGATCCCCAGTGCTGGCTTGGGGGGGGTCACGTTAGGCCACAAGGTCAAAGGTCATCTGGACTGACTGCTGGAGCTGGACATAATGTGGGCGGGGCCAGAGGATCTCTCAGCTCAGCTCTTGCCCAATCAGCAGCCATCTCTTCTGAATGTAGCTGATCACAAGGAATGATGCTATTGTGATGCCCTGATTGATACTCTTTGTGTGTGTGTGTGTGTGTGTGTGTGTGTGTGTGTGTGTGTGTGTGTGTGTGTGTGTGTGTGTGTGTGTGTGTGTGTGTGTGTGTGTGTGTGTGTGTGTTTTTAAATGGCATCAAGACTGATGTGTCCTGATGAAAATGGAAAAAAGAAAGAAAAAATGAATTTCAGAAACAGTTGCATATTTTAATGATATAGAATGCATTTTTAATTAAAACGATGAACTTTTTACTCAAAGTGTTTTTTTGCAAAGCGTGGTCTTTTTGGTGTGTGTGTGTGTGTGTGTGTGTGTGTGTGTGTGTGTGTGTGTGTGTGTGTGTGTGTGTGTGTGTGTGTGTGTGTGTGTGTGTGTGTGTGTGTGTGTGTGTGTGTGTGTGTGTGTGTGTGTGCGCGCATGTTCTGTTGTTCACACTTCACATCAAGGTGTTTTTTCTTTCTCTTTTTTTCACTTTTGTCATACGTCACTGGAGAGGTTTGTAGAAATGAAACCATGCATCCCATTTAACCGTCTACAGATGCCGAAAATACCAACTCAGCTGGAATATAGAGATGTACGTACATAAGTACTTACTGAGGTGGCACCCCCGTAATGCGTCGTCACTTGCACTTTGGAAAGCGATCTGAGTACAAGTATATGATTCAGTGTGAGTCAGTGACTTAAGGAATGAAGTGCTAAGATTTCAACTTCCTCTTGCGTTTATGGTGAAGGGGCGACAAAACTAGGAAAAATATGACAATCTGCCACCTCACACTGATGCTCTCTGCACAGGCAAAAGTTAGGGGCTTTCATGACTCCTACTTTTGTCGAGACTGCCTCCCCCTCCCCACAGAACAGGCTGTGTCTTTTGATAAACTTGAATCAAAAGACAAGGTCAGAGGGAAGACCTTTTTTTGAACAAAAGCCCCCTCGACCTCAATATAAGCTTCCCAATGTCCCCTTGACCTCATCATAAGCCCACCAACGCCCCCCTTAATATATATATATAAAAAAATGACCAATGTCCCCAACTAAGCACCACCCCGTCTCGGCTGTATCGACGCTTCCCAACACCCCAGGGGGACTGTAGAGTCCCCGTTGAGAAACCCTGATCTACAGCATAGCTGGGCTCCCTCTGTGTGAGCTCAGAGATTTGGTTTGGGTAAATACCAGACCAGATCCTCCTGTAGTAAAAATAAACTCAGGTTGGTTTTAGTTAAAGTAAGGTGCTCTTCCGATACAATTTTGGGTTTGGTCATTTAATGAGAGAAAGTGGTGTTCAATTCCTCTCCACTGACTCAACCTGTGGCTGGCTGGCCAGCGCGCTGAATGGCCCAGCTAGCTGTGGTTTCCTATAAGAGGAACTGTTGTCGTGCAATTGAGAGAAAAGGTCACGTTTGATTGTCTCATTTCTCTAGAAGAAACACGTGTTGCCACAAGGTTTGTTTATGTAGGGAATTTTCTTCTCTATGTTGCACATACCTGAGGTAAGATAGTGGAAATTCTTTGGTGAAATGAACGACAATTATGAGAGGTTGCACATCAATCTGGCAGTCAATGAATGCAATCAGTGTATTACTGACTTGGGGAAATAAACAGACAGTTATTGCGTCGTCATGTCTGGTCATCTGACTCTGTTGTCAGAGTGGCTATTGTGTTATTTCTGACATTAGGCCCTTGCATCAATGGTTCCCACGTTTAAACAAAAAAATCACCATGTTTACATGGGACATTTAATTCCAAATTAACTCACTTTAATTCTGAATAAAGATTAATTTAGCTTTGAAAACGTCCTGTAAACACTTCACAATTCGGAATTAAATGAAAGATCAAAGGGAAATCGACAGAATTATTTAATTCTGAATTATTGATTCAGAATTATAAACGTCATGTAAACGTAGCCAATGTGCCAATAAGCCATGGTCACCTACAAATACACCATACTTCAGCTAAAACACACTGCCCTCGTTTACATGAGACATTTAATTCAGAATTAACTCAATTCAATACTGAATGAAGTTTACAGTAATTCTGGTTTGAAAACGTCATGTAAACTGGACGGGACCATTTAATTCTGAATTATTGATTCTGAATTAAAAACTTATGTAAATGTGGCCAATGTAACAACAATTTCTCAAGTGACCATTACTTTTAATTGAAAACTACAATGCACTCCTCTACAAGACAAGATATTTTGATTGTAATGCTGTCTCAAAAGGAACAGCTGATGGCAATGGCCACTGATGACAGATCAGTCAAATTCTCAATTCAGTCACCTGTGTTAGAAGGAAAACTCAACGCAGGGTTTCACTGCCTGAAGTGAACTCAGGATTGTCACCTCTTAAAAAAAGGAACTAGTTGGGGAATTCCTTAGGTATACCTGCTATTAATAGTTTTGTCCCTCGGAAATGCCACAAACAGATTCATCAAGTATGACAGTTGACAAGTCAGTTACACACATTTCAACAGACCACTTCATTACAGACCACATTCACTTCATTACAGACCACATTAACTCACTTTAATTCTGAATAAAGATTAATTTCGCCTTCAAAATGTCCTGTAAAGACCTGTAAAGACTCAACTAACTAAACATCTAAACTAAACATCCTTGCACTATGTATTTTAGGGTGGAAGGGGCCTTTCAGATGAATTTGTGTGCCAGGCACGGTCAGGGCTGCCAGTGGCCATCATCACAAACTGTTTACAGTGGCCTATTTGCATGTAATGACACAGCAGGCCTATCAGACTGGTCTCTGAAGGGGTAGAAAAAACAGCTTTCTCTTTCCTTGGCTTTCTCTTCCTCCTCTGGCACATCTCCCACTCCTACTGTACTCCCACTCTCAATCATGCTGTCAGAGCCTGGGGTTAAGGGTCAGTCTGCCCGTCCAGTTCCACTTCTCCTAGTTGCCTACACTCACTGTTCTCGGGATGATGCACTTGATGTTGAAATTGTGATGCATCTGAGTGCCATGCGTCTGCAACATAGGTGACCTTACTTCATACTTCTTACTTTGAGTTCCCCAAAACAAAGGGAAAGCAAGGTGATTTTGTAACTTTTGACATTTATTTTTTGCTGTTTGTGTTTCAACCCATATCCTGCATAAAAAAATAAAGAAAAAAGGAGGGAAAGTTTTCCAGTCTAATTTTGGCATATTCTGTTTACTTCTGACATTTGGATTAACTCATGTCCAGAGCTGGATTAAGATGACCTGGGGCCCCTGGGCTACAGGTTGCTGTAGGCCCCCCATTCAAGGCAGGGGGGTGTCTAGGCTGCAGCCATAACTATAGCTACACAATAACAGGTGTGTGTGTGTGTGTGTGTGTGCGTGTGTGTGTGCGTGTGCGTGTGTGTGTGTGTGTGTGTGCGTGTGTGTGTGCGTGTGCGTGTGTGTGCGTGCGTGCATGTGCGTGTGCGTGTGTGTTTGTAATGCAACCACTTACAAAGGATTTTGAGAGTGCAACTGAGGATTCATCCATGTCACATACAAAGTTGCTTTACTATTCCATAGTCTACTGGTTGGAAGCCAAACGGTTACTTATAAACCATTCCAAGGGCAGGCCCACTACATTCATAACTGGAGGCTATAGCTCAAGGATGGCACAACAAGTTCTGCAGCAGGCCTAGTGAAGTCTGAAGTACTTTTACAACTCCAAAAACAAGTATTTTATATGGTAAAAGCCCCTTTGCGCAGAGGCTCAATTGTAACCATATTGCCATCAGAATTGTAAAGAATATGTCTTATATGGTCTTGGTAATGTCATTGCAATTTTATGTAGTCGAGTCTTTTCAGCAAGTGAATCTGCACAAAGAGGCTACATAACTACATACTAAGTGTACTTTTCCACATCAAGTGCATTCACTCCTATAAATGCAAACACACTGTCCACTACCTGGCTGGGAATGTAAAGTAGATTTCACGTCATCAACTTCTGCAGTCTGGAGTTTGCTTTGTACACTCTGGTGTGTCCTTGTCCTTGCATCCTTCTCATTGACATACACGCCTTGCGTCCTTCCACTCTAATAAACATTCTATACACCATGCTGGCTACCTTTAAGATACTCTGCTCACATGATCATTTCCCATGGTACATCATGTCTCCAAGTGGGCTAGAGGGCTAGAGAGGCCAGACCAGAGGTGCTTTATTGACTAAAGACAAACAAGAGGTAGAGACCAAGGGACAATATGAACCTCATGGTGACATGCCTTTCTATAACATCGCATATTGCATTAGCTTATCGTATTATCTATGATGGAATATTACAGTAAATTAATAATGATAAGTGTGTCCTTTTAAAATATTTTTTTCAGTTTTGTTTGCTTTTAGTCCATCTATTGTCCTCCGTTGAGTGGCTGACTGGAAATGAACCCAACTGAATGTCATATAGTGGTAATTCCCCTGTCAATCAAGTTGTATGAATGAAATGATAATGATTAGAAATAAATCTATCATAATCATCAGAAAGCCCACCCTTGTTGTGCTGAGTGACCACATCACAGTGCTTTTTTTGGCTTTGACTAAGAGCCCATACAATACTGAACAATGGCTGATCAGTTCCTCTTCCACTTGGGAAATTTCACACTCACGTGTATAAAAGGATGTCCCTGGCCCCTTGTGACAGATCAAACTTGGACTAACAGCTGAAGCACTCAAGGTATGAATAATCCACTAAGATTACACTAGTTATGTGGTTTAGTCCTGATATAAGATATTGACATATCTTTTTTGCTTGTTTTGTTTCATATCTTTTTGTCTTAAGTTTAATTAATGTTTCCATTTGTGTTTGTGTTTGTCTACCCAGATGAAGTTCCTACCTGTTTTAATCATTTTTATGACCTGCTATAAAAATTGTCAACCTGATAAAACTAAGCCACTCACACCGAATGGTAAATCAACTTATCTTTTTCACTTTAAGCCTACTTCATATTTATATGTATATCTGTGTTCGGTGTAAGGGCATATCTAGATAAATAAGAGGATCATGAGGACTGTAGGCTATTAACTGTAATTTGGCACACAAAAGCAGCCCAAACAGAGGGCATCAAGTTGAAGGAAAACATAATGGTCAATCATATGGTTGACATTATAATGTTTATATTGTGAATTATTTTGGTGCTTTCATTAGCCCTATATCCTAATATGTTCAATATCAAGTAAACAACGATCAAGTAAACCAAGTTTCAAAAAGTTTAGTTCATATAGCCTACATCATTTTCTATTTTTCCAATTGAATTAATTAACTTAACTGAGACTGTGCCTATGTATGTCATTTGTCAAAAGGACTCAAATCACCATGACATGACCACAACAGAATATTGACATTTCTTGTGATGAACAGTGGTCCTCATTTCTTCTTACCACAAGCCTAACTCTTAACCCTCTTCTGTCCTTAACCCCCTCCCCCTTGTCGCCTCTCCAGTCCTCCTCCAGGAGGTGAAAGAGAACGAGTCTGTCAACATCAACTTGTCGTGTGGAAACCACAGCGGAAACGACGTCAGCTGGCGTCACAACGGACACTTGATAAGTAGCCATGGCAACCAGCTCCACACCGTGGTCAAGTACCTGCAAGGCGGGAACTACACCTGCCACCGAGCCGACGGGAAACTCCTGCACCACACCCTGGTGCTGCAGGCTGGGATTGGCTTCCGAAACAGCATCCTCGTCCAATCTGCTAGCTCAGGTAAAGAGGAGGCATAAATGGTACTTCAGCAGGGTTTGGGGGATGCAGAAACAACATCTTGGTCATCTTGGGCCAATACATACAATGCAATGGACCCCCCACCCCCTTTCCCTTTACAAATTACAATCAGATTGATTCAGAGCTGGTTTATCTTCCCCCTCCTAGAGCACATTACCTGTTCGGCGAGGAACTTTGATGGAAAGTTTCAGTGCAGTTGGCAGAAAACCCAAGACCGCAGCGATGCAGAACTATTTCACTTCACTGTTAATCGGTAAGAAACATCCCTTTCCAAAATTCCTATGTGAAACAAGCTTAATTACCAGAGGTGTATAAAGTACAAATAGAAGTACTCTTACTGATGTTATTACAACTCTATCACATGATCTTACATACTTTAAACTCTAGTTATTCCACTGTCCATGAGGTACATACACTGTAAAAGTACTTCCATGAGAAATTGAGCTTGGCAAGGTAACAAAAACACTTCACATTAATAATTACAACATGTAATTACACAAAATAATTATGTAAGTACAGTTGTACTTATATTACATGATTACACAACTCATTAGATGTTATTACACCAATTATACAACTAATGAGGTAAGGATACTTTAACAATACTTGATTATGCTTACTTTTACTTAATACACCCCAGTTCATCACTTTGTGCCAGATTGTTACCGTATAGAGTGTGGTATCAAATGAGGTTTTCTTTTGCTGACTGGTACCAAACAGTGGAGCAGAGAGGGCAGGCAACATCACATGCTCCATGGGAGAGAATGGAAACACGCTGAAGTGTGAAGACAACGCACACTGTCCTTACGCAGAGGAGCCCGCTCGCGTCAACCTCTCCCTCTACTTCAGGAGCACGTACCGCTATGAAGTGTACAATCCCAAATTCTTCATCTTCGAGATTGGTATGTGTAGCCCCATAATAAACTTAACTGCTTCTGTTAACAGCAAACGTATAACTCTGTGTCTTAATGGGTTAATGTGTAGGCCCACTATCCAAATCATACAGTTCCACCATTGTACAGTATACCTGTATATATACTACATTGTGTAATAGGCCCAGCATTAGAAAAATATCAAGATGCAACAATACCAATACTTGTATACAGTACATTACACTGGAATACATTACATAACATTTAGCAGGTGGATTTATCACAACAAGGACAACATACAACTGCAGAGCGTGTGTGATCCTGTGACATATCATTTGACATTTTTGAGGAGGGCAACATCCCAAACTACCTGGCCAAGAATCTATTTCAAAGCCGTACTAAGTTATTTTTCTTATTATTCCAAAATCATTTCAGTAATAGAGTGAAGAGCACGTTCTGAGTGGGCTTTGCCCTTTGGCTTTTCTGAGCTGTAGCCCCAACAATGACAAGGAACAAGCCACCCGCCTGTAGTTTGAAAGTCCACCATGTAGCCTCCTAATGTGCACCATTCAACCACTGGAAAGCTGTAATAGTGGTTGAAAAGACGTAGGCCCATAATGCATGACATTCCACCAGTAGAAACACTGTTATAGTCAATGAAAAGTTAACTACCATAGTACTACACTACTATGACATAATACTTTATTAACTCCCTCCAACTTGGTCATTGCCATTCTGGTAACAGCAAATTAATAACGCAGTGTCTGAACAGGTGAACTACCATAGTGCTACACTACTAAGCCATTACACAGAGGCTCTAGTAGTAATACCGGTACATTATGAACTGGTCATTGCCATTCTGGTGACAGTACATGTATAATAAGGGCTATGTGTTGACAGATTTAAAAAAAGGATTTCTGTTTTTATAACTAGTCTGAAGTAATGGAAGCAACATGTTTTTTCTTAAATCCTACAGTGAAACCGGATAAATTGACCATCACCAAGGTGGGCGCACATAACTTCACGTGGGCCAACCCTGAGACGTGGAGCGTGCCCCCCTGTTACTTTCAGCTCCAGTTTGAAGTCAAGCTGGTGCACGCAGCCCACTCCTGTGATCACCATGAGCATCATGGCAAGGTGAGAGATAGAAAACTGTCATGATTTATTTCACTTAAATATATCTCCTATTTCCCCCCCCATAATTGGTGTAGATGATTCATGGGTCAGTCATGTTAACTTTCAGTTGATTACTACTGACATTTTTCTTGCAATTCATGTTTAGCCTATAATAATATTAATAATCTTTGTAATTGTTGTCATGGCAGAACACTAACAGGCTTGTTTTGGTTTAATTAATGTTATAATTATCATAATGTTTGTACATAATCTTTGTGTTAGTACAGTAGCTTTACTTATCTTATTACTGTTTATTGTGTTTATTGATTTCCAAAATATTTCACATACTATATTGTAAATCACATAAATGAGTTCATACTGTTTTTTTAATTATAATTCCAATAGATTGTGTTCACGACGGAGAGGAGCTACAATGTGGTAAATAGGAAGTTGTTGAAGAGAGGTTATAAGCTGTGCGTGCGCGCCAAAGACGAGTCCTCCAACTCCATATGGAGCGACTGGAGCTTCTACCTGTATAGTGAGTCACGTCTTTAATAACGTCACAAGAACAATGTGTTGGGCACTCCTGTGTGTGTGTGTGTGTGTGTGTGTGTGTGTGTGTGTGTGTGTGTGTGTGTGTGTGTGTCTTTAATTTGGGCACATATGGAGCACATAAGTTCCCACTAAAATAGTGAAAAACAGAAAAAAAAACAGAAAATGAGTAATTTGTGGGGACACCGTCTATAAAAAGTCAAACTTCATAAAACCTTGTCAATGTGTTTATGGCAGCATGCTGGAGCCGCTGGTGTGTACATTTAGAAATAATCACAATAGTCTAATAATGATAGCAGAACACTGTAGTTGTAGTATCAATGACTTTTCTTAAACCTTAATTCCAATCACAAATGTCCATGACTTCATCATGTTGTCAGTTTCCATGATGGGGGAACCCTGCACATTGCCATCATACCTTGTCCCACAGAGAAGGAAAAATGTGTGTCTGTTAATGTATCATTTGCACGTGTTATACTGTACTCAAGCACCTCATTGTATTCCATCTTTCACCAGATGCAGGTCCACAGAAGTGATCTCAAATCCTGTCATGATGAAGATGAGATGAGCACACTACTTTTTCACCACTCAAACCCCCTTCCTCCCCTATGGAACCTCTGCTACCTGTGGTCCACAGTACAGGCTGCCATCATCCCGCTAAGAATGTATCCAATACTGACATCACTGTCTTTTTTGTTCTAAATGCTGACCTATTTTTCTACATCTTACAAATATGAATGTGCAAAATATAATTTATTTTATTTATTAAAAGTCTTAATTTATTGTTAAGAAGTGTGTAATTGTGGTATGTTCCGTTCATGTTCATTTCACCTTTTATTTTTTATCATGTATTATGAAATTGGAATATGGAATATGGAATTTCCTGTGAGGAAGTGTGAAAACAACAACAACAAAAATCCTCTTTAGTTGTAATAATGATATTAATAAGACATGCCACACTGCTGCATACTATAAAAAAGTTTGACTTGTTTATTTACATCAAAGATATGACCATAAATCCAAATGCTTAAACATTTTATACACATTTCAAACAAACTTGTGATGAGGATTCCAGGCTCTTTTGAGGTACGACCATTTTAAAGCAGGGAAGCTGCCTGCCTCTGACACACAGGTCTCAAGCAATATATACGGAACAAACAAAAAAAATCCAGCGCATCCAACTCAGAAATCACATGCCACAACTTCATCTCATGTCTGCATGTAAACTCATCAAAATAAACATCAAAGTCAGTCTGGATTTTCTATGAGTGTAAAAATTACGCTATGACACACAAGAACCTTGATATGTAAACCAGGTTACTTCTCCCATCATGACCACTTTAGTAAGCATAAGTATTATACAACACTTTCCTTAACTGGGGGAGGGGGGGGTACTCCAAGAAGGTGGTTTAGTAGCAAACCAGGGGTGCATTTCTCGAAACTACGTTAGCTACTTTGTTGTTTGCAATGCAATTTTGCGATGGCAACTAGCCAAATTGCTAACTGGCTAGCAACTATGCTTTTGAGAAACGCACCCCAGATAGTGTTAAATCAGGTAGTAAAAGAGCCTGGAGTCCATATTTTCATAAACACAGACAACAATTAGATGTACCATTTTCTGTATGTTAACATAGCCTGGTTTATCACTAAACCATGTTCTTGGTTTACATACACCCCTGTTTCTCCAATAAGTTAAGTCAGTGAGATCATCCTATGATTAAATTACACCCATGCTGGCGAGGGTCGGACTTGGTGGCTGAACCAGCAAATCAGCAGAGAGGGGTATGAATTATTGCTTCCTTATTGGTCATTTAATAACAATTAAACAAATGGTACAAATAAACATGGCTGCAAATGTCTGACAAGCCGATAGGCCTGATCAAATGTAAAAGAAAAAAAAAAATCCCAAGTCACAAGCACATGACAAAAAAACATTGTACACAGTGTCATCCAGTCAAATATTCCTTCCAATCTTTTACCCTGACAGAGTTAGGTCTGAAATGTACAGAATGCTTGCCAATACAGGACACTGAATAGACGTGACCTTCAATTTCAACTGATCTAATATTACTGCATATTTTATTTGAAATTCACTGGCCTTAAGGCAATTTTCCCAAAAGCCCAGTTAAGTAAAAGGGCACCGCTGAATAACTATGTGTCTATGCATTCAGTGTTTAAATCTACAAATGACATATGTCTCCAGCTGCATAACAAGGGAAGATAAATCAGAAATACGACTAACGCTAATTCTACACAGCTCTGAATGCCCAAAAATATTAATGTTGTAGTTCAGGTACAGCCATGTCAAATGCAAGTTGGGCAGTGACGCCTGATCTTTACCATGGCCTGCCTCATATTAGGATATCTTTCTTTGCTGACCCTATAAGCCAAACTAATGATGACAATGCTTCAACAAATCGTTGGCGGGAAAGAAAAAACAAAGCAAAAAGTCCACTAAAACATAAATCCGGGACGTGTGTCGAACTGGCCAACTATACCACAGCCTGACTGCTGATCATTAGATGTTTTGTTCATGGTATACTACCACAGACCATAGTGTGGCCACTGACGTTACAATGCAACCTCATAAAAACACATGACCTTTGCACGTGTTCCAAGGAAGAGCCAGCGTATTGAAAGGGTTCTGGCAAGTGGGGCAGATCTGGTTGTGGTTTGGGGAAATCACTTATTAGCAAACACGTTGTATTTGAACCGACTGTGGTGACCAGCAGAGGAAACTTCACTCCCCTACACATGTTCGGTTCTTAGATGAGCGGTCACCCATTAGATTCTGAACCCTTTCCAATTCCATTCTTTCCAGTTTCCATTGCTAAACAGAGCATGGCACGTCTTCCCATTGTCAGTTTAAAAAACCCTCCATGTGTCTGTTGACAGGAGCTTGAGGTAAATTTGACAACACAGCAAAAAAAAAACATTGTGAGAAAAAAATGATAATTTCTTGTTGCTTGTTCTTCAGGATTTTTTTTTGCTTAAAAAAAGATTTTGTGTCCATTATAAAATAGCACATGGGCAAACCAAAAATAGAGACCTAGGCAGATCGTCAAAAGTGTTAACTAGGCAATTGAAGTTCTAGATCAGCTTTTGGTAAGTCTGCAGCAGCTATAAACTTGGGAAAAATGGGAAATGGGAGAAGAAAAAAAAATTATGAACACAAGTCAACGCACAACATCCATTTTTTCAAGATCACTGACCATCAGTCACCTTCAACATCCTGACCGTGTCCTGTCTGTAAATTCAATAGGCTTTCACGTTCTATTTTCATGCCAGGCAAATTTGAACCAAAGTGAAATTATGTTGCAAAATATCAAAATATATCTCAGCTGAATAGCTGCAAAAAAGTGTTACCTTAAGGCATGGTTGAACGCTTACGCAGCTGCCTCGTTTCTATGGAAAATAATCCCTCTCTTTTGGAGGGAGGGCGAGGGGGTATCGCTGACATAGGCTTCCATATCTACAGAATACTGCTTGGGTAACTTAGGAATGATTCATTTCAATCAATAGTCTTCTCCAAAGAAACGGAATAAGTACTGCCCAGTTAATCATCTGGGCACAAGCCAAAAAAGCCTGCCTACTAAAGTAACACGGTATCCAACATATCAATTAGAACACACAGAAAAACACTTTGCCATTTGATGCCTTGGTTTCTGTGCTAAGGATGCCTTTTGCACCTGTAGTACAGATGCAGATCAGACATACAGTAGTAATGTGTGCTACCAGAAACTAACCGTTGTAAATAAAAAAACATAGGCTTGGATGAAATCTATGGTCACCATCAACACATGCAAATATGAATGACTAGCTTTGGTAGCTCCAGCAGTCATTGAAATGCCAAAAGGTACAGCACGGACTATGTGCAAGGACAATATGGGAGACAAAAAACACAACTTGAGTCCGTCTTTGCTGACGTCATGTGCTTAAAACGCATGTAACACTAAAAAAAAAAAAGAAGGGCCACACTGGAGCGATTTACTGCTGCTAAAAATAAGTCAAAATAAAGACGGCCTGAAACGTAATCCTCCCCATCAAGAGAGAAAACATGCCTCAGCAGATTCACCGGGCTGGTTTGGACCACATGCTGGCCGGCCGTGCGTACCGATGCTTAGAAGCGCCACGCAGCAAATCCCACCATCGACCTCAGAGCAGCTTCAGTAAATGCGGCATCCATCCATTCATGCGCCCCCACCTGCAACACTGGTCTTGTCCCTCAACTGTCCTTCACAGCACAGGATGCTAATAAACACCTCCCGCTGTGTGTGTGTGTATGTGTGTGTGTGCATGCACATGTGTGTATGTGCACATACCTGTGTGTGTGTGTGTGTGTGTGTGTGTGTGTGTGTGTGCGTGGACAAGACTATAGAGTCCATTCCACACAGATGGGACGGAAATGGAAAACAAATACAGGTGTAAAAATGGGAGTCACATCATGCTTCTTTTTGGCTTCAGGCAGATGATGAAAACAGGGGCTATGCTAAGCTACGCTGTGTAGCTGGGAGGGTGTAGTAGTTCAGTGTAGCGTTAACAGCTACTGAGGCTTGCAGAGGGGAGAGTACCTGTGCCACACAAACAGCCATGGAGGAGGGATGTGAAAGCAGGGCGAGAAGAGAGGGAGAGGGAAACTAAAAACCGAAAGGAATGGGGGGGGGGGGGGGAAGAGACTGGGCGCTAGAACCGCGAGCTATTTGGTGAGGGCTTCGGTGGTTTGCAGGGGGAGCTTGTTCTGCAGTTGAGAGCTGAGAGTGCCATTCAGGAGGCTTCACTGCTTCTTCGACAGGTATCTGCAAGAGGATCACAGCTCAGTCAGCTGCTAAATAAAAATCTTCATCAACTTCATTCTGGACTCTTTTTTTCTTTTTCTTTTTGTTCTTTCTTGTCTGTTTTGCTTTGCTTTGTCCCCTTTTTTCCTCAATGTTCTAATTGTAACAAGAAGTACCATAAATAAAAAGTTGCTTCTGTAACACCTATTAAAATAATTTCACAACTGAAATGTGAAATTCTCTTTCCTTACAGTTTAACAAATTTTGAAATGAAGTTGCTGGTTGAAAAGCTCAACAAAAGATTAACTGATAGTGATTTTCCGAAATGGTGCCCAAACTTTCTCACACCACTGTATCAGAACACCCGAAGTTAAAACCACTAAATCTGCAGCTGCTAAATGTACGCAATTTAACTTTTTCCAAAAAAATAAAGTAGTATTCAACCTCCTGTCCCGTCTTCCAAAATGCCAAAATGTAGAACCCAATGTATTTGTATGTGGGGTGAAGAGTTTTGCTCACCTCTCCCAGTGTTTGTGATTGAGGCCTGAGAAGTCCTCTAACTTGGCAATCTCCTTCAAGTAGTGTGACAGCTTATACAGCTCCTTGTCCTTCTCCCGGTTTAAATGGGCCTTCATGAAGGGACGGATCTGACGGCAAACAGAAAAACAGAACCATCAAAAACTAGCCAAATAAACTAGATGAACCAGCCAACCAACAAAGAATGTTTTGGCCTGGCTAGATGGTATACCATCGAGATAATCTAAAGAAAAAGTACGTGTCCTCCATTCACAACAGTCTCAAGTCATTTTTCACGTTCAATTCTGTGTAGTGAGCCATTGGGGAGGGCTTAGCACGGGGACAAGATGGCTGCGTTTCTGTATAGAGATATCCATTTTGAGACAGACTAATTAAATTGAAATCAATGTTTCAGCCTTAATCTGTCTCATCTAAGATTGGATAACCTTTCTACTGTAATACTGGACATAACTAAATGGTTTTTACAATTAATGAATAACAATTTCATCTATAATTTATCTGTTTCAGATATCTCTTTCCAGCAGTTGTACCTTCAGTCCATTTTGTGGGTTCATGAGGAAGTTTCTGCCAATGTCGTCGAACATGATGGTGTTTTTCTTGGTGTAAAATTCAGCGTACTTCCCCCATATCACACCGAGAGGTTTTACCTGGGCAAGAAACATCAGACAAGTCAACTAAACAAACGTTGCGGAACTTTGGGGCAACTTGGCCAACTGCACAATTGATCAAGATTTGGCTGTATATGTTGGGTAAATGAACAAAAATAAATGAAAACCAAGACAGTTTCTAATAGAAATACTTATTTGCAGGAGAGGGAAATGGGACGGGCTCACACACACACACACCTCAACAACACCTCTCTTTGGAGTGTGAACCGTGATCATGGCTGCACTGTCGAGCATGAAGGTGAGCTTGTAGTTCGGGTTGTCGATCACTCCCAGCTCCTGAGATGGCAAAAATCAAACAAATCAGTTCACAATAAACGTTACTCTGAAATAAATACATTATTATGTTGTGTTTATAATCACATTTGCATTTAGCTGCTAAGATTGCCCCAATCAATATTCAATGAAAATTATAGCAGTGTTAATTAAGGCAGCCAATTAAAAAAAAAATTTGGCCGTCTATGCATATTTTGCACAGTTCCCAAACAAAATCATTACCGTCCCCACTGACCACTGCATGAGATTTCCAAGGCATTCATACCATTTATGTTCAGCTATATAGCACACCCTTCTGGTCATAGTCTACATTACACACCTCAGAACAATAGTGAGAAAAAATTGCAATGGAATTAAATATCCATAACTACCAGTGATAAGCATTCTGGATTTATAAACTGTGATCCAGTGTCACATATTCCAAATGACCTTTACATTTACTTCCTATATTAAGTTATGACACAAGGCCGCCATCTTGTTGACGCCTTCGGGGTGCTATTTTGCGATTAGTAAGACCAGATCTGAGAGTCAATGGGAAAAATGAATGGGGAAACTGAGTAAAGGACAGGAGGGAACTTGACAGTTGTGAAAACCATATGGTTGAAACCGCCATGAAAAGTTGATCAATCGAAAATGTTTAGTTGTGTCGTGAGTCAAAATAAAGCTTTTTAAGCCACTTTTCTCACGCTTTTTTGGACAGTGCGCAGGCGCAGTAGTTCCATAACGGCATGAGAGCGATAGCTTTTGACAACTACGCATGCGCTACAATTCATGAGCGCCGATGCAGCCAGATGATTCAGGATTAATGACAGTACAGCTCAGCAGGCAATTGGCTCTTGTTGCCAGAAAGGCGGGAGATGCGGGTAGACGCCATACTTGCGTTCATTTTCTATGGACGTTTACAACAGTGACCCGTCTCCTTACCCAAACCGTCTCTGACCTGGTTTTACTTTCCTAAATGCTAGACAGGTAAAACTAGGTCACATGGAATATGTGGCACCAGGGACGTAGCAGCAAATTGTGGGCCCTATGTACAATCAGTTCCAATGGACCCTTCCAGCGATACACATGCATCTACGTTTATCACTGTGTGGGCCCCCTATATACATGGGGCCCTGGTAACTCAGTCACACTTTACCCCCCTGTACGACACCCCTGTGTGGCACCGGATTTTTCTGGTTGCCCATCACTGAAACTACAGTGGACTTACCTTCATCTTAGCGTCAATCCACTTCATGCTTGTGGCCGCTACAAAAAAATAACAGAAAGGGTCAACTAATTAACTGCGGTTATGAATTAAATCTCCTTCATAACGTATAGCTTTTTGAAGAAGAAGACAGTGAAGATGGTTTAGGCCAAAACATGTCTGCGTGGCATGCTATCCCACTTCATTAACACAAGAATCAGAGAGAAGTGTGGCTTTTCTAGAAGAAAAAAAAATACTTCACAACATACAGGAAATAATTCCGGCAGGTCAAAGTGCTTACACCAGATGACGATGTCATAATCTTCATAGGCTGAGGTGAGGAACTCGTGCAGGAAGGGTCTCATGAGCTCCTGCCCCGTCTCTGCACATGACTTGTGATCTAAATGCAAAAGGTAAAAGACATGCATCTTAGACCTCATTCCCAATACCATGGCCTATACACATACACAGTATACAGTATACACATACACACACACACACACACGCCAACCGTCATAATGCATGCATACGCAGACACGCAGACTATAATAGACAAAATAGTAATTTTATGACTACGGAGGACCCCATATATATCAAATGGTCCGAAGAGAACTTGCCAAATAGTGTGTAGTCCACATCGAGGACCAGTAGGTTTTTGCCTGGCCTTGGGGGGTTCAGCTCCTCCACTTTGTAATCCTTCACACGTCTAGCGATCTTAGCCAAGTTTTCTTCTCTGCATTTGAAAGACGATAAAAATGAGAATTCATACAATTTTTCGGAGGTGATGTCACACAGCCCACAAGTAAAGGAGTAGAGTATTAGCAGGCTGATTGAAAGGGGTATCACACATGAACCAGCCTTGATATACTGTATATTCTTTACATCTGGGGTCCGTATCTCGAAAGCATCTTTGCTAACGACCAGGGCTTAACACTAACACACGCCAGGTAGCCAAATGCGGGTGAAAGTCGGCGTTGGCTAGTACATACCGAAGGTTCACTAGCCATTCTGGCGGGTCCGTTACTATTCTGAATGATGAGGCACCGCATTTTGTAGTTTTTTTCTTCGGACCGTCTTTGCTACAAAAGCAATACAATGCGATTTCGCGAGCCTACAATACCCATGAAGCACCTGTGTCACGTGTCACCTGTGTCTCACGCTAGTCTTGCAAAGAGGAGTGACAGCGAGCTACCGGGACATCAGCGTGCGTTTGGAAATGTCACTGGAAACCTTCACGTGAAAATAAAGTAGCGAAGTTCATCTCAACTGACCTGTTTTGCGATCTGTCATTAGTACAATACTTAGTAGTAGTGGACATTAAAATGACCAAAGCGAGAGGAAAACACGTCAGTCTGTCTTACTCTTGTGAAAGTCTCAAGACTGATTAGCGCAGTGATAAGACAAGGACACATGCAGCATTAATAATGTTTGGTTTAAATTATTTTCTGATTTGCCTGTGTCTTCATACCTTAATAGTCCTATTCCTCCATGTTTCTTGTGCTGTTGTTCCCGACTGTCAAACCTTTCTTAAAAAACGCGCAGTAGCCTTCCAGACTGCACAAAAGCATCCCATTGCATGTCCCTTCGCAGGTGCCCGTCTCGCCCATTTGTATTTTAAACAACTCACTATTAAACGGAATGAAAGGAAGTCGTAGCCCCTTCTGTAGTTGCCGCATCTGTGTGTGCTTTCTAGTGGATACTTTTATAGGCAAATATTCCAGAAGAGTTGTTATTCCACATCCATGACCGAGGACCGGCCAACTTGGCAATGACTTTACGCTATCTACTTTGCGCATCAATTTGGACGGCGACCTCCACAGATAGGCCTATATGATAGGCTATGAAGTCCCTCCAGATTAAAGACGAAAATATTTTTGCTCTCGTGTAGCTTACATTTGTGCCCATCCACAACACTGTGCTTGGTGTTTCTGCATGGTAAATATAGGCCTACTATAGGCTATGCCATTCCTCAGATCAGTTCTTTGCATAGCATGCATGCATGGACCAGTTAGCCTAATAGGCCTAACAATTCTAATTATTAGGCCCTATAGCATATTATATTATACTGTATTATATTATATTATATTATATTATATTATATTATATTATATTATATTAGGCCTATATTATATTATGTTATGTTATATTATATTAGCCTACATTACATTATTAGGGCCTACAGCCTATTATATAATTCATTAAAGCTGCTATGATGGTTAAGAAAATTATGGCTAGTGAAAAGGCCCAATGGCTAGTGAGTCAGGAAAACCACTAGCCAAAATGGCTGGTAAGCGAAAAAGTTAGTGTCAAGCACTGCTAACGACGGTAGCAACGTCCTTCGTAAGAGCGACTCAACTCCCTCTCAACAGCGACGCTCACCACTAAATCCAAGGGAACGGTAAGACGGTCTTAAGACGGTTAGCAACGACAAGAATCGAGAAACAGACCCCAGGTCAGCCCAACTTAATCCTAGAACATACCAGGACGTTTTTCCGAATTAAAAACAACTTGATTGCAACGTCTAAAACAGCATCCAGATGTACAACACAAACCTGTTCTCTACTTCGATTACTTCCTCTTCAATGTCAAAGTCATTGACAACGTCGTCATTCTCAGGTGGGGGAGCCATGATGTCTTCCTTCATTCCCAGACAAGGAAAAATCAGATACGTCAGATTGTTTGCACAACACCCTGCATAAATTACTTCTTAGGATTATCTACGAGGTAAACATTAATGAATTGGTTTTCCAACTAGCACAGGATAAGACATCAAAGCTAATAGCAGATCTGTCAAGCTAATGGTGTGCAAGTGATTTGGAATGAGAAATCAAACGAGGCATTAACGTTTCAAGCAATCCACTTGATAGGCTTGGTGAATTGATGAAGCGTAGTGGATGAATTTTCAAAGAGCAAGCTAGCTCCAGATAGCTTACACATGCAGTTGTATTGCTCTCACTACCCAATGACAGGTCAGTATCCTAAGGTGACGCATGTTTTTATTTATTTGTTTGTTTTTTTTGTTCAGCCCTTTCCAACATCAGGATCTCAGAATGGAGCTGAACAAAAAATGCTACATTTTCAGGTACTGACAACTTGAGGTTAGCGTGAGAAATGCGGCATGTTGAAATTGGCAAGAATTCTCTTTAAGCGAAATCAATCATTCGTTATGCATTCACAATTTTCTTGTTCTTTGCGAATAAGGACTTGCTGATTTGTTATAATCATAATAAGGACCTAGTAAACCCTTGATTTTACATGCTTTGCAAGTCACTGATTCTACTTTAATGTGGGCAGCTGTAGTGTACTGGTTAGAGAGTTGGACTGTAGATCACAAGATTGCAGGTTTAAATCCCACCCTTACTATTCCCTTCCTGAAGAGAAAGGCACCCATCCCTCCCTTGAGAAAGGCACCCATCCCCACACTGCTCCAGAGACCGTAGCCAATGCCCTGTAAATATCTGCAAGTCGCTTCGGATAAAAGTGTCAGCTAAAGCTGGGCTTACACTGTGCGACTTTTGTCCCGATTTGGCACTCGCACGACTTTTTAAGAGTCGGGCCGATTTCTTGCTCAATCGCAGGTCAATCGTGAGTCTCGCATCGTGCAGTGTACATGGGGTAACGACAATTGATTTCGCCTCATGATCGTGCAATCGCAGGGTCGCAAGAAAATCAAAATGGTTAGAAATTCTAGTCGTGGCTCGTGCGTAAATCGCACAGTTAAAGCAGTGCTACGACCCTATTTGACACTTCACATGCACAAATGAATAGGGCCGTGCGATTCGCTGTTGAGCGCGACCTCATCTCCACCTCAGGTGCGCATGTTCCCTCCTCTGCAGACCGGCGAAACATGCCTGTCGCCTCATACGGTGGAAGCATTTCGCTCGCATCCGACTGTCGGCTCGTGTAGTGTGAGGACGTGAGTCGTGAGTTGTGAACTTTTAAACAGTGCAATTCCATCGTGCAGTGTGAGCAGAAGCTTAAGACCCACGAGTGAAAATATCGCACAGTGTATGCCCGGCTTAAGTGTCATTAGTGTAATATGCCTCTTTTCCACTGCCGTTTTTCTGGTAGGCCCACAGCTCGACACACTGCGACTCGGCCGCTATGTTTTGCTTTACGATTGAGCTGTGTCGGCCACCACTTTTTGCTTTTTCGAATAGGCACAAGTCGCGCTGTGTCGAACTGTAAGCCAACCAGAAAACTGGCAGTGGAAGATAGGCAATAGTGCTCCAAGCTCCCCACCAGGTTCTCCTCTCGGCTGCCCATCATCATGATCTTGGTGTTGGGCTTCAGCTTCAGCACTCCCAGCTTCACCGCGTCCTCCGCCGGCTTCCCTGCAGTACGACACAAACCACATGTGGGGAGACAGCAGAGTTATTTTACACTTCCTTGGAATTCACTCAAGTCTTTGATAAAGATGTGGGCAGAGGTATGATGAGGGAAAGGTGTATGTATTCGAATTCAATCAATAGATTCAAAAGACTTTGTTTTATTAACATGTCGCAATGACAGAAAACTGTCTTTGACTAAAGGCTGTGCGCCTTATGTGTGAGTCATTTGAATAATTAATGATCTGTGTATGTGCATTTGGATTGGCCAAGCGCTCTCTAAGTCTTCTGCTTGAAGAAAGCAGCTCAAAAACAAGGATGTATTGGGTTGGAAGGATCCACCAGGAGGATGGAGTCTGTCTTCCTTTCCATTACCTGAATGTATACATTTGAGCAAATGCTTTTGCTTTCACTCTCAACTCAAAATGAGGTTGTTCGATGCAGCACTGCCAGGCCCTCTGTAGTGAAATGAAGTTAGGGCCAACGCACCCCGGTAACGACACAGTACAGAGCACTTTCCTACCGACATTTGATACCGTTGTTTTTAAAACCACCCTGCACACCAGCGGCAACTTCAGCTCTTGATTACAATTGAGCTCAATTTGTGTTCAAGCTATTTTGTTGTGTTGACCCCACCAACTACCATGCCGGTAGGAGTGGGCGGTATGGACGGTATACTATCGTAAAAGGTATTTTTTCCATCAAGGTATGGATTTTGGCCATACCGTTCTACCGTGATATAGCGCATTGCATCCTGCAGATGGCAGTATAGACAACGTTTTGAACATCCACCCGACTGACTGCCTCAAGTTGTAGCAATGTGGTTGTAGAGAAACAGCACAATCATTTCCTTTGAATAAGCTTCAAGTGTAAAATGTATGGTTAGTGTAGTGAACTATTGTTTGAAATATGTGATGGCAACACATTTCGATTCTGGACTCCACAATTTACTGGGCACGAAATGCAAGCTAACTAGCTAACAGCCCAAGTCATTCATGTCTATGCTGGTGTCTGACAAAATAAATGTGCTTAATGTGCTAACATTGGTTGCCTTACATTTAACACATTGCGCCAGCCATAACAGCTGTATGTTACTGTTTCCAGTTGAGATAATATCATTCATGATATCTGATTGGGTGTTAGTAACTAAAATGACTGTTCACTGTTTAGAATGTGGCATTAGCGATTTCGCTAACGTTAGCACGCTAACCGCTGGTGCAGTGAAAGCTGCCATTGCCATTCAAATGCATTAGTTCCACAGCCCTTATAAGAAGTCTTCCTTAGAGTATCTGTGTTAGTTCTGCAATGCATTGCTAACTGCCTCATGTGAAAGTTCGTTTTTCTTAACTTTAACAATGACAGCTTAAACTATTATGCTTGGCATAATCACAGATGCAAGCACACATTTCAAAATTACCATGAACAACTCCAGAAATAGAAAAAAAGGTGCAATGAAAGATGTAGTTGATACAATCCACGTTCAGTTCTATTTACTCTCAATGTGTTCAGTTTGACACACCCCTCCCTTTTCCCCCTCTCTACCGTAGTTTAACCCCTTCGACACTTGGTGAAATTGACAGTGTTCTATTGGGTAGCATTGCATTGCATTGCAAAATGCATTTTACATAGGCTAGTTTTTGCTTTTTTTAAAAAAAAATGTAATGGCAAGAATTCACACATATGAAAGGACATTGCGTAATTTCCAAAAATCAAATGCAAAGGTTAAAAAAAATGTGTTTTTTTTTGTCATTTTGCAACGCTTCAATTTCAAACAAATGTACAATACCGTGATATATACCGTGATATATACCGTGACTAAAATTATACCGAGGTATACATTTTTGGCCATACCGCCCACCCCTACATGCCGGTTTACAACATCCAGTGCACCGCTAGTGTGCATGGGCAACCCAAACTGGCAGATTCAACAGTTCTCTCCAATGTTGTGGGAACCGGTGTGCAGTGGCCTCAACACAAGAGGGGCTACTTAAACAGGTCTACATATCGACTCTACTACTACTACAACAAATGCAACGGGCCTTACCCTTTATCTACTACTACTACTACTAATGCGACTGGCCTTACCTTTCATCTTTAAGCCCAACAGCTTCTGCCGCTCGGGCAGGACACCGGTCAGGGCCATGATGGAGTGCTTGAGGTCCAGCACCGTGTCCTCCTCTGACAGGGTGCTGATGGAGTACTCCTGCCCGCCCCACTTGATGATCACAGACACCGACATGTTGAAATCACCTCAGGCCGCCTGTGGAAGAACACAAACATAGGAACGCAGAGGGTGAGCAGGGAGGTATTTTGTTCATCATGGCAGGTTATGGGAATGGCAGACACCGAGTTGAAGTGGGCAACTTGACTTCTTTTCCCCACTAGAAAACAAGTTCTACACTTGGGAGAAACACAGAGAGCGTTTTTTTGGCATCGTTTTGTTTAGCAGATTTAAACAAAACAGGCTTAAATGATGGGATTTGAAGAATATATTTTATGGTTGAAGACCTTTGCTGGACAAAGGTCTGCTTTACGAACACTGTGGTTAGTTGAAGACCTTTAAAATCAATTAAGTAGATCTGCAACTGTAAATAGAATACAGATACACATCTAATTAAAATGTTAAATAAATACTGCTATGGGGGAATTGTGGCGCAGCCCACTAATTTCCCTACTTTGGGCTTGCATGCCCAGGGCGACCCAGGTTCGAGCCTGGCCTGAGTCCTTTGCCAGCCCTGTCCCATCTCTCCCTCCCACTGTCTTCCGGTCATACTCTTGACTGCAATAAAGACACAAACTCCCTTAAAAAGATCATATTACTGTATTATATTATATAGTTGTGACGTCATCTGTCGAATGCTCCATTCATTTCAACGGGGCTCCCCAACGTTCGGACGTCTGTTATTTTTCGATAACGGACGGGTTGGTCTATAACAGACCGCTGTCAATGGCAACAAGACTTTTCACTGCTAAAGCGACTTTTCAACAAGACTTAATCAGCTGCTGTGATAGACAGCGTTGGCTACCGCTGTCAATGGCAACAAGACGTTCACTGCTAAAGCCACTGGCTTGTATAGCCTACAAGTCAGTGGCTAAAGCGAATGTTTCATATCACTCCGCAGGGGGTCCGGTCTTTTGTCACTCTAATCAGCTGCTGTGATAGACAACACCTGTTGTCCTGGCTACCTAGCTGTTGCCTAGCGGTGTTCCACAACGGCACTGTTTTGTTTTGCGCAGCAACAATCTTAACATTAAATAGGCCTAAAGAAATGTCCCCGCCATGTGTGAATCATTTAAGTATGTCCATATAATAAGCGGGTTAACTTTCGGCGAGTCGGTCGCTTTGTGGAATAGCAGCACTTCAGAGAGAACAAGACCCCTCCGCTCCGCGTCGGGGTCTAAAGATTCTCTCTGTCGTGCTGCTATTCCACGGTAGCGACCTTCTCGCCGAACGTTAACCCTTACATATTACACTGACTCAGTTCACGAAACCTTTACCTCTGCAGAGTTCAACGGTAGAAACGGTAAAAAATATCTGAAAAATTGGTCATTGGTTTCCATTGGTTTCAATGAAGGCACTCGTGTTCTGGCAGGGACTCGCTTTTCGGCACGACATGGACAAAAGTATCAAGGTCTGATTGTTCCTTTCAAAAGTTATAGTCTCATCGGTCATCATAGCCCTCTCTCTCTCTCAATAAATACTATTTCAATCTGGTGCCTAAACAAGAAGCCAACCTTAAGTCGTTGAGAAAATCTATATATTTTCAATACGTACTTAGAGTTGGTGACTTCTTTTACTCAACAGACTTAAAACAACAAACGCATTAAGTGTCAAAGGCTATGTCAAGTTGGACAACACACCATTGGACACATTGTTCAGACTCTAAGACCTTTCTAGGTCAAGAGAGTGGCACGCCAACGTAGTGTTTATCTGATCAAAGGGTTTGATGACAATGCAATACAGCTAGTTCTAACTTAGAAAAATGAATAAAATATGCTATAGGTGACAGAAAAAACAAAAAAATCGGTTTAGCCATCATTGCAGCTAGCTCAAGGATGACAATGCTGACGTTCCGCACTGGCTCGGCATGTGAGCGACTGTGTTGCATTGATATTTATATTGCCCATTGTTGTGAAATGAAGAACACAAGAGCGTGCGAAATTTACGATTTAACGAAAAATATGCATGACAAAAACCAAGTGGAATTGACATTTAGCCTGCTTTCGGCTTGCTAGCCAACAGCTAGCCGACCCTGTTTCTGGGTAACAATAGCTGTGCACGAGAAAATGTATTTCATTATATGCATTTCCACTACATAAGGGCAATTTCAAATGTGAAGTTTGATATAAATGTGGCATCTTAGCATGCATTACTTGCAATGAATGACTCATTCGTTGATTAGTCAGCAGTTCCTCCAATCTCCCAGTGATGCCTCGGTTTGTTTGTTACCATGCGCCTCCGCTTGCCACTTCCTCCGGATGTCTTCACCTGAATAGAGCTCTTCAGCGTTGACGTCAACTTGTATGCGGCGTTTGGACTACCGGTTCCATGGCGATTTTTTACATTGCAAAACGCCATAGAGATTCAGGTTTGGCAAAAATATAAGTTGCACGGCAACAACGAACATTAGCGTGTCCCCGCATCCCTTTCTCATTAGTGGAACGGATCGTATCATCATGTTGGTGTATTCACATGTTAAATCATGACGATTATAATTCAATATTGCTAACCCCTTTCTGATCATTAAAACTTCCGAACTACATACTTTCCTTTGGTTGCCATGGGTACAACCTTCCGCACGTACATGCCGTTAGATACTGGCGCCGTTTCTGTAGTCGCCAAAAGCTTCCGGGTTTAGCATATGGACGCAACATCGTATTTATGTCGAAGTTTGACACAAAATGATCAACCATGTCATACCTACAGCCTATTTTTAACACCCTCGACAGTTTGCGGGGGTTCGCTAAGCGCGTGCTTGCACTCGGAGTTTATTTGAAATTTACCCCTATTCATTCCCAATGGAGGCCGGAAGCCGATAGGAACCAGGACGTCCTTAAATGCTAACATGAAAGACTACAATCTACTACATGCTTCCGCTTCCGCTGAAGAACTCTATTGATAAACTTCAAGCAAAAATAGTTACCACTTTTCGTGAGATGACATCTTGCCATTTAATCTTCCCTAACCTTTCTAATTCCACTGCAGAGCGTTGCTACGTTAAAACGTCAGATACTTACTCCTAAATTGTTAAAAATTCATTTCAGCTGGATGCTACACGTGTTTCGTGACAGCATCTCTGGTCCATGCAGATGAAGGACAAGGGCACAAGCCTCACTCTGGCTATCTGGTAAATTAATGAGTAAAGCAATAACATAGTTTCGTTTTGTTTGTGTGTAGTTTGTAGTCTCAATGCGCCTCAAAGCGCTACGAAAACATAAATAATCAAAAATATCCGATTGGCTGATATTCCGGATACTGTTTGACGTCATCTCATCCCCCGACTTTACCCGCGCCATTCGATTCTACGCGCCTGTCACGGTTTAGCGCGGTACAAGCAAAAGTGGTAGTTCTCAACATCTCTTGGAGTTTCCCGGCGTGGACTATCAAAGTCAATTTATTAGAGTTAAGAGGGAAATAGTATTTTCCATAAAGTCACGTTTAACACCACGTTTAAACGTGTTTGTCTAATCTAAACGAAGAAGCTGCACAGAAAGGTCTTTACCATGGCTACACCTCCCAAGAGAATGTGCTCCAGCCCTGTGTTTAACAACAGTTTTGAGAAAAGCAACAAAAAGATATCAATCGAAGGGAATATCGGTGAGTTTTCTGGTCGTATGGTTTATGGTTGTTATAGCTTTTCGACAGCCAGGTGTGTGACATCTGGTAACTCACGGTTCACCTGAATTTGAAAATACACTGTTAATGTATGCTCAATTATGTTATAAACCCTACTTTGCAGAGTTATTTGGCCTGAAACGGTGGACAGGGTAGAGCTCTAGTTGTGATCAGTTGGTCGAGTTTTCTGTAGCCTATCTAGAAGCTGCTACACTTTTGAAATGGGTTCTACATTTCTATGTGTAGTCGACCGCGCGCGCCTATTTTGCAGTCCAGTCTTTGCAATTAGGTGTGATATGGCCTCATATTTAAGCAAACAGGTTGTATTCTGTTCTCCTTCGAGTTGGTATGTGTGGAATTGTACATTAATAATCCAGAAACACTTCAACGCTGAAAGGGTATTAACTGAGGATTTTGTTTGCTCCCAATTGGCGCCAAAAGTATGTTTATAATACACAGCTGTATGAATCGTTTGCTTCATACACATTTCCTAGCCAACTGAGACACAATTAGAACGGGTCAACAAGAGTTTATCGAAATACGGTATTTACAGTGTGATCACTCGAACTTAACAGTTCAAAGACGACAAGAGGCGTCGACTTTGGTTTTGACAGACTGCCAAAATGGCTATTATGCAATCGATGTTGATGTTTCTGTAATTCGCTAGAGTTGGTGCTGTTTTATCTTGGTTTCACTGCACCATTACAAGTAAAGTTTCAGTCTTGTTTTCCACATAACTGGTCTCATTATTTTGTCTTGGTTAAATATGGTCTTGCATGAGGTGGGTTTTCTCCTATTCTTCTCTGCAGTAGTAAGAACTTGCTGGACTATTCTCGAAGGTTATAACTTATCATGATAAAAGCATTTGTGAAATGCATCAGTAGACATAATAGTAGAACTTATTTTCCTCCACTCACGCATTTCATATGCCCATTATCAAATGTGTAGTCTAGACACTAAATGCTTTGCAAAAAGTAAGAATATTTTCTTTCTTTCTTGCACACAGCTGCTGGTAAGTCCACGTTTGTGAGACTGCTGGAGAGGGCCTCAGACGAATGGGAGGTGATTCCAGAGCCCATCGCCAAATGGTGCAACGTTCAGACCACAGACAATGAGTGTGAGGTAACTAAGCACAAAAGCAGTGAGAGGAATAGGGTCACGCCACTGGCGATTCACTTCAATGCAGCAATTTTTATACTTATTATTATGTTTTTAGCATTTTCACACATGTATTGTTAGTTCATTTTTAATATTTGCTGCTTTTCAGTTGAATAGACTTTATTGTCATGCTTTCATGAACTTTCTCTTGGACCTCACTGTAAAAGACAAACACTTATAGGGACATGAAATGGGAAGAATTTGTTCCTTTACACAGAAAAATGTACATAATGAATTACAAAACAACCATAATTAACCCCTTAAAACAAACGGAGAAAGCTAAAACCTCAAGTCTGTTATTTTCCCCTGTCCCAACGCGTCTGTTCCAGGAGCTCAGCTCATCTCAGAAAAGTGGTGGCAATCTGCTCCAGATGCTGTATGACAAACCCAGCCGCTGGTCCTACACCTTCCAGACGTACGCATGCCTCAGCCGGGTCCGCGCCGCGCTGCAGCCCCCATCATCCAAGCTGCGACAGGCCGACAACCCTGTCCAGTTCTACGAGCGCTCCGTCTACAGTGATAGGTGTGTAGAGCAATCTGCAAGTTTTGTGATGGGTGTGGGAAATGTCATTATTCTCTCGTTTATCAAATATAATGCAAGAGAAGAGGTTTTTGGATACCTTTCATGCACCAAGACACTTTAAAAAATAAAGTTAACACTTAAATTGTGTGCAAACACTCAAAACAACCCAAACTATTTGCTATTGACTGTTTTGCACGTGGTAAAAATGAGTGCAATTTTGAAGTTGTAACCACCCACCAACAAACACATTTTAAATCATTTTACTGTTGGTCAACTCTGGCACAGAATCATGTAATTTACAGTTGGACTCATTTCAAATGGGTATTGGCTGCTTGAAGTCAACCATGGTAACAAACAAAGGTCGAAATGCCAAGATATGTCACACAAAATAATGGTGGGCATTGTATTACATGGAGGGGGTGGCATGTCACTGCTTGGCCCCAGGACATCTCTTAACCGCCCCCTGTCTTAAGGCCCACATGGCTATGTTGATGTAAAAACAAAGTCTTGTTTATGGCACGTGCACTACTCGCCTCTAATATTTGTTTTGTTTCATGCATGCATACTGTGGGACAGGTGTGCCGGGTTTATTTGGTGGGTTGGGATTGGGGGGGGGGGTAGAGGGAACCGTTTTTTTTTTCCTTCGGAGATTTTCTTTTCCATTGATGTATGCACAATATCACTTAGTATGGTACAGTATAAGAAAGGCTTATCAGATAACAATATTATAATTTACTTTTGTAATGTAACATTTCAAATATACAGTTAATAGTGAAACAATACATGCAATGCTTGTATTAAAATGGCGTGTGGAGAGGCTTTCTATATTTTGTTGATGTTCACTCTTCTATAATGGAACTCTGTATAATTGAGTCCTTCTTTTCCTTCCTGACAGGTACGTGTTTGCCTCTAACCTGTTTGAGTCTGGGGACCTGAACGAGACGGAGTTTGCCATCTATCAAGACTGGCACAGCTGGCTCCTTTCACAGTTCGAGTCTGACATCGAGTTAGATGGCATGATCTATCTGCGGGCAGACCCAGAGGTTGGTGAAGAATATTGAACTAATGTTAACATTAGCCATCAAGTTGTTTGCTCATGCATGTGGCTCTTTAAAAACCCAACTTGGCAATATGGCCCCCTTATTTTAGTCAGGTATAGCAATGTATTATGTATGACAAAAAACACACCCATACAAAAAATTAAATGTATGAAACTTTCAAGTCATGCAATGACTACTAAGGTGTTTGTATGAGGAGATGGTCCACTTTTATAGGACGTGGCATATATATGATTTCAGCACACATTACTATGCCATCTACAATGTAAATGTTACTCTATAAGCATTGTAGATGGAGTGTGTAATGTGTGCCATACTGATATGAGAAATATAAGTTATGGGTCACTTTCCTAGTGAGTACCATACAAGACTTGTATTGCCCAATATGAATTTCCTTTTTTGTATGGAGAAAAAAGTTCTGAATAACCAAAAAAAAGTAACCTTTAGTGAGCATCTGTTCTCAGAGACATGGCACTGCATGTTACTTGCACTTGCTTAGTGACGGAAATGTCATCTGCCATCTTGTCCTCTCCAGAGATGTATGCAGCGTTTACACACCCGTGGCCGTGAGGAGGAACAGGGCATTCCTCTCGAGTATTTGGAGAAACTTCACTTCAAGCACGAGTGCTGGCTCTACCATCGGACTACACAGTATGTGATCCATTCCCTGTTTTATTGCATGTTTGAGTTTGTCAAAGAACAATTGAAGTAAATGGTCACCCAACTAACAAAACAATGAAAGTAAAGGAAAGTTGAACCTGAGCCTGAAGCATTTTAGTCTGTCAAAAAGCCTGAGGCATTACAGTCATTGTGGCTGGAAATGGCATCATTATCTGGCTATAGTGTACCAGGCAATAAAGGAGGAAAATGACCCTTTTTGCACCAAGTACACTTTTTGAGTCAAATTGGCCAAATCACCTGTGCCTGTTTAGAATAGTCAGAGAGCAAAGAGTAATACAGGGGAAGGGTAACTAATGTCAGTGAAGGCTTGATAACCTGTTACACCTGCTTGTTCACTTGTAACTGCCCAACCCCTTGTTTTGGAGCTCAGTGAAGATGGGGAAGGGACTATGATGTGTTGCCTCTGGAGTTCCCAATGAAGGTCCTGCCATTTTAAAGACCTGGCAATGGCCCCAAGGTCATCTCCCAATCCTCCACCAGCTTGTTCTGTCTCTCACTTGCTTCCGGTCACCATCTCGCACTGACTGTCGTGAGAGCATGCATGCATGCAATGCCCTTAACATTAACACACCTGGGGATGAGTAACCACACCAAATCAAATTACTGCACAAGAGGGCCTGATTGCTTCAAGGAAAGAGCAAGAGTACAAATCTGTGTGATGTGTGTACAGTTACAATGCAGGACGTTTAACTGTCCTGGTTTGGATATCATAAATAATAGTTATGTTGCATATAATTTATATACAGGTACTTTTCTTCTGAGGGTAGTGGAAAGTGTGCACATCCAGCAGAAAAGCATCAGCAGGTGCCAAATCAAAAAACTGTCACATGTAGGAGCGGGAAAGGATCTGCACTCTGCTTGCAAAAGACTTAATTTATTTGCAGTAACGTTTTGTTCATTGATCTTCTTCGGGCATCAGACCGTGGCTAATCATTTCTTGTTGTCTAAACAGGATGGACTTTGAGTACCTCAAGGACATTCCAATCCTGGTGCTGGATGTGAATGAAGACTTCAAGAACGACAGGATTAAACAGGAGGCGGTCATCGATAAGGTACGTGTTATAGTGGTGCCTGCTCGCCTTTTGATGGATTTCATTACATGCTTCAGTAGGTACAGTAAATGCCAAGTGTGATCTCTCCACTCTAAATAGTATTTAATGTTGGTGGAAGTGGTGTTCATTCATTATGGGCGCATTCAGGCCGACTGAGAACCGAGCCGGTGCTCGTTCCTGCACCTTATTGTGAACCGGCCGTCGTGTTCTCGCCAAAGATCTTGGCGTTCGCGAACCGGAAAGTTGGTTTGTAATGCGAACAGCAAAATACTTATTTTTCCCCCGCGAACCGTGACTATAGCGTGGCCGTCAGCAGGTTCATTCGGGTAACACAGTCATGTGCGGAAAAAAGTTTAGAGCCCGGTATGAACACCGGCGGTTCGCAGATAAGCACTTTAGTGTCGAACGTAACTGGTGCGGGCAGCAGCTCTCTTCTGGTCTGAAAACCCTACAACTCTTCATTGTTCCGACTTTCGCTCTTGTTCAAATGGACTCCGTTGTGCTACACTCCTTAAATAGTTTTAAGTAATCCTGAAAATAAAGCATGCCCATTCCTTGTGTAATCAGCTGATTTCACCTTGAGAAAATTATGTACACCTTACAAACTTACTGTGATAAAGATGGGAAAAAGATTTACATTTACATGTGGAGATGAGTGATTCCATTGCTTGTAGTAATTAATGTTCTTCTGCCTCTCTACAGGTGAAGGATTTCTTGAACACATTGTGAAGTCCGTGAGATGTCATTCTGAAGTGAAGAAACTTTGGAGATTGCATCATTTATTACAGTATCCATGCCAACACAATCGCTTGTTTACAAGAAATATCAAATGGCTGCTCAGCATTTCTGTCCTGTTCCATCAAATGGCCAGGAAAGGAAGTTCTGCATCAGCTTTTTATTATTTTATTTTTTAAAACACGACGGGTCACGGGGAACTGAAAAAAATGTTCTTCAGGGTTTTAAATGACAGATGTAGTTTGAGTCACTAATGTAAAATCAGATATTTTAGAGGGTGCTATTTATATTGCCGTGTGAAAAAGAGGAGTATAATTTCAGCAGTGGTGTGTAGTTGTGTCTCCATTTATTTTTTTTACTCGGCTGATTGTGTATATATGAAATGTTGCAGGGCTATTTGAGTATGACTCAAGTTGTGCCTTATTGTGCTGTACGAAATAACACCACAAGGGGGTAGTGTACAGAATCTTACAGCATTACGTCATTGAACCTCTGATGCAATGTACAGTATGTTTTTCTCAAACTAACGCTCCATTATTCACGTCATAGTCATCTTTTTTGTCTTCTGTAAATTGTCATTCACAAACTTTGCGGCTTGTGTTGTTTCTTTTTTGTTTTCCCAGTGAAATGGTACACTTGTTAGTGGAGTGTAATTTGTGTGCTCGAGATTCAATCCTGTACATTTCTTTTTTTATAGAATACAATAAAATGAAGTGCAAGCTCCTTTTGAACATCACTCAATGCTAATGTTGATTTCGTTTCGTAGTCTGTATTTTTCAATCCATTTTACTCTTTGTATAATTCCAGGGTAAGGACACTCATTAAATGTGCCCAAACCATTTAGGTGTTTTTAGAAAAAAAAATAATGTTCCTTACTAAGCCTTTTTTAACCCCCTGTAGTTTGCATGTCTTAGTAGGTGTGGTGTAACTCAAATCCAACCTTGTGCATCAACTTAATCTCTCATCCTCTTGTGCTGTAAAGCTTTTATGCTATTCCAATAGCAATCCACCCAATCCAACTGCAATACTTTTACGCAATCCATAAATTGGATTGAAACACCCATTTTTTTATTCAACATATTCTGACCTGAAGGAAACTGCAAATGTGTAATGTTATATCTACACAAAATACATGAGTCAGTAAACAAAAGTCAAGAGCCAGAAAACTATATATTGTGTTTATTATTGCAACGACAATGGGTGAAAAAAACATTGCTCTCTTTGCTGTTGCCACACATGTATGTGGGAATACTCTGCCCCAGGTGTTTTGTTTTTTCTCTTGGGCTGTTTAATACACCGAAGAGGATGGAGTCCTGACCTCATCTTGAGATCTACTGTAAAAACTGTAGCCTGTGTGCTCCCTCTAGTGGCCATACCTTATACATCCAATGATCAAAACAGCCTTGGTATACAGCTCCAGGCCTTTTTATTAGAATACCATGAAAAAGTTGATTTATTTCCATAATTCCATCAATAATGTTCAACTGTCAAGGATTGTAGATTCATGGCCCAGTTTTTTAACTATTCCAATCATATATTTTTTTTCTTTTTATATACGTTGGCCTTCCAGCTAAAAAAAACCCCATGAATTGGGGAATTCGCATTATTAGAATATTGTTATAAAATCTCATTTTTCTTCATCAAAATTCGGGTCACATTAAATCAGTTGAAATTTGGTACTTTCTACATAACATGCAATGGTCAATACTTGGTTAGGACATTCTCTGTCTTCATAATGGCCATGATGCGTTTAACATTGAAGTCAATGGCAAAAACAGTGCATGGGAGTTATGGAAGCCCAGATATCCTTGATGCTTTTCTTGCAGCTGTTCTTGTTTGTTGACCTGGTACCCCACACTTCACTCTTCAATATACCCTGTAGATTTCCATGCCACGTTTTGGCGCTAACTCACCAGTTTAATTCTAAATAACCAGAAATGAAACCCCATTGAAAATGAATGGGGTTTAATTTCTGTTGAGTTAGAATTAAACTGGTGAGTTAACACCAAAACGTGGCATGGAAATCTTCGGGTATATTGAAGAGGGAAGTGTGGGGCACCAGGTCAGCAAACAAGAACAGCTGACAGCAAAGCATCAAGGATATCTGGGCTTCTATAACTCCCATGCACTGTTTTTGCCATTGACTTCAATGTTAAACGCATCATGGCCATTATGAAGACAGAGAATGTCCTAACCAAGTATTGACCATTGCATGTTATGTAGAAAGTACCAAATTTCAACTGATTTAATGTGACCCGAATTTTGATGAAGAAAAATGTGATTTTATAACAATATTCTAATAATGCGAATTCCCCAATTCATGGGTTTTTTTAGCTGGAAGGCCAACGTATATAAAAAGAAAAAAAATGATTGGAATAGTTAAAAAAACTGGGCCATGAATCTACAATCCATGACAGTTTAACATTATTGATGGAATTATGGAAATAAATCAACTTTTTCATGGTATTCTAATAAAAAGGCCTGGAGCTGTAGCTCTGCTGTAGTTCAGCAGCACTAGTAAACCAGATCAGAATATCTACATACTGTATCATATGTATGGTTATAATTAAATAAATTGACCATCTTATGACAGTGTAAGAAAAGATTGGGTCACAGCATAATGTGCGCGGAAAATTGTGGGTCCCAAGAAACACTGAACTAGAAGATTAATCCAATTTAGGCTGGCTTGCCAGGCTAGTGGCTGACAAGGTTCCAACTAAAAGGTATACAGTGTATTGTGAAAAAGGTATTGTAAAAATGAATGGCATTGCTTGAAAGTCCCCTTACTGTAATTCAATATGTTCAATTTTTTTATTTTTTATTTTTTGCTTGAACATTTGGAATTTGAGGTCGTGGGAGGCATACCGGTATGATACGATTTTGTAAACAATCCTACACATTAGGTCAGAGTAGCCTCTTTATCACATTTATAAATATAGTCCTCCATCCATGTCATTGAGCTATGTAATGCTGAAGGAGATAGTGAGAGAGGTTGGGAAATGTGAGCACATGCCATATGTACCGGTAGTATTGTCTCATAGCAGATGCAGTATATCATAGCCTCGTCCACCCTCACAGGGACCTGATAAGCAGGGAATCCGATTCTAAGCTTGCAAGTAAATTAGAGGTATGACTGGATGGATCTCATTGAGGCCTACACTGTGTGCCAGAATCGTGTTTTCAGACTCTGCTCAATTAGTTCTGAGTCTGGGGATCCCCGTCTTTCAGCAGCACCACCAGGATGATGTTTCCCATGATGGCACAGCACAGCACAGCACAGCAGGGGTGCATTCCTGACACGTGGACTCATGTCCAAGAGGTGTTGGACCAAACTCTTTTAATACAGCAGTCAGGCACGGAGCTATAGGGCGAGCAATTACCTCTGGGCCCATGACCCTCCCATATTGGTGGTGGGTGGTGGGGGGCTTTTATAACCTTAGAAGGTTGTATGGGGAACATGATAGTTGTTTTGCCCCTGGGCCCTGTGTTCCACCACTGCCAGCAGTCAGCCAAGCACCTTGCCCTGGTAGTGTGGAGTGTCAGTGATGTGACGTGATGTGACGACATCAACCAGCAGAGTGGGAGGCAAGGCCCGGCCTATGCAGTCTGCGGTTGATGCTGGTGGAAGGAAGGGCAGGGCTGCTAGCGATGATGGCCGAATGTCTGTAGGAAGGAAGGAGTATACTCTACGCAGGGAAGCTGACTGGGGGGACAAAGCGGTCAGTTGTCCCGGCCAGGCCCAGGGAGTGAGGTGGGCTAGAGCTGGGTCCGCATTACATTGTATGTATTAGGTTGGGGAGTTGTCAGCTGCCCTGACTGTAGGTGTCAGAGGGAAGCTCCTAAGGTGGGAGATGAATTACTCCTCTCTCTGGTTAGGTGCTGAGGGACACAGACACAGACAGCGTCATAACGAAGGTAGAGTCCTTCGAGGCAACTAGTGAGTGGGCAGCTCAGTGGAACTACAGGGGGACTGCTAGTCTAGAGCAGTGTTTCCCAACCAGGGGTACGTGTACCACTAGGGGTACGTGAGCACACTGCTGGGGGTACATGGAAAAATGTTCATCATAGTCACATCGGGACAGAGAAAGCGATATAAAACATGAATTAGGGGGTACTCATGATGACACGATGTTAAAAAGCCTTAGGGGGTACACGAGACAAAAAAGGTTGGGAAACACTGGTCTAGAGGCTGAAGAGTAATTATAGCAGGAGCAGCACTTGACAAAATCACGACTGCACTGAGGGGTGGATGAGGTACTCAAGAAGACAACGAGCTTGCTTATTATTACTCCCTAAAGTGGCAACCCGCATTATTTAGTCCCAAAGGTAGCTACGTATGTCAGCCATATTTAGGATCCTCCTTGCCCACATACACATTAAAAATACACATTAAAAATTCATCAAGCAATGAGTTTTCACTTATGTAACACTTCGGGCTGTAGGACTCAACAATGTAATTCCATGACCACCATAACAGCAAAGGAAAGAATGTTAATAGTGATATACAGTTGTATCACATTTAATGGATATGTTGTATCATATTTATCGGATGACTTAGATTAGTGACGCTAAGAGTAAATAGACATTATATTCATCATAATTTTTAGAAATCGCAATCCTATCTCTGCCATGATATCATTGCAGTAGTGTATTATTGACTAATGACACAATGATGTAACACGATAAAGACTGATAATTCTATTTTTTACTTTTGTAGTGCCTCAGCATGATTATAACAACCCAAAAATAGTGTCGCTATATAAATGTTAATTTGTTCTGGGGACTCGCCAATGGCATTTCACTGTTGCGTCTGGCCGCCGTATCTGGGCCGCATCTGGCCCGCGGGCCGCAAATTGAATAGCCCTGCTATATACCTATTACAACCTTCTCACCTGTCTTAGGGTGGAATTGGGCAAACTCTTGTCATTCTCTGTCAGTCTTTTGTCACAAGACATAGTTCATTACGGTCGCTAATCAGATGCTGCTTGTCTGTGAAAAGCTCATCACATTCTGCCAGGCTCCAGAGAAACTCATGCATATTGTATTTCACACAAACGCAGGCCACCAGTCTAAATGTCATCCCAGTCACAATCTCACCGAAAGCTATATGAAGAAAATAGGATTAATACATTTTACATGAGTGGTTATAAATAGCGCAACAGTGACACGTTGAAGCTGTAGTACTTGGTCATTCATTAGACAAATGGTCATAACCCGACGAATACTCAGCAATGCTTTATTTCATCCTATAATAATGAAGGTGGATGTTTTTAAGCAAAATACCTGAGCTATAGAACATCTAATAACCATCTAATAACATCTAACATCTAATAACCCTTTTCACAAAATACATTTTCCATATCTTGTATACAGATTTGGTCAACTGACATGGATTTCACATCCAATGATAAATGAGCTGTCAAATCATTTTTCTAAACAGAAACAACATTGTCTGTGGAAATTGTAACTCTTGCTTCAATGCTGTCTATGTAATTGTGGGCACCATGTCATTGTCTGACTGTTCTGAGCTATACACTCCACCTCATTTAACCTTCAGACTGCATGAATGATGTTGAGACTAAAACAAGCCCCATTTTGTCAGCATACCTGTCAGCTTTAGGACTCTAGTGTTCATTCTCAAGTCAGTGGCGAGACAGCTGGGGTTTTTATGTAACGTTTACTTGTTAAACTTCTTACTCACTTTATCGCTTGTCAATCATAGACCAAAACAGAGACATCAAGTAATTACTTCAGTCTATGGGCTGACTAGAGAACAACAATATTACATTGTTACATATCATTGGCAGACACCATTACATTGTTACATATCATTGCCAGACACCAATTAAGTAGTCTTCATACAAACACATTGAGTCACTGAATGCAGGGCAAGCCAACACACACATCAAAGTGTTGCTGTTGCTTTTGCAGCTCTATGTTGCTTGTGTTGTGCCTGGCGGGCTACTCTCAAATTGCTTTCTCTCAGAGGTTTTCAGACCCAGGAGCGCTTCCCACTTCGAAGGACTTCAAGCTAACCTGACTCTCTCCAGCTGGTACCTTTCACCTTTGTCTTCTCAAAACCATCTGGGTATCCACTACAGAGACGTTTTTCAATGATGTTCCTCATCAAAAATCCTGGCATGTGTTTGGATATTGCTGGTTGCTGTCGTGCCCCTTCAGCCACTAACATTGAAACTTGATGCATGACGCAGCTGAGAAGAGAACAACAGGTGGAATAAGAGTCATAACGCCGCCCATCTATCGAAATTCCCACCCCGCAATCCTGATTTGCTCATTCGTTCAGAAATGGTTCTGACTTTCACAAGCCTCAGATAGTTGCATGAGGCCAGATGGCATAAAGCAGGGGTGGGGAACATTGAGGGCCGTTTACGGCCCTTGAGGCCGCCTTATCCCGCCCCGGATATAATTTTAATGTTTGTGCAGCTTCACATGAAATATGACTTGGGTTTTTTTTTTTTTTTTTTTTTTAAAGGAATCTTACAAATTACATTTGCAATACAGTTGAGTTATATTCCAGGGGACCTAGAGAAGGTGGGTCTGTTGTAAAGGTGGCCACCTTCACTATAGGCCTAAAGTGCAGGGGGAAATCCTTGTTTGTGTTCATAGTACAGCCCTTGGAGGACTTTTATGGCCCTTGGAAGAATTTCAAGTGACCTTTCGAATCAAGAAGGTTCCCCATCCCTGGCATAAAGGGTTACCTCTAAGCAGCTTTAGGCTAAACATTTCTCAGCCGTTTAGTTGGTTGTCATGGGAGCTCCCCCTATAGTCTTCCTGAAAATCCTCACTGCCTTTGAAATGTAATGTAGTGATGTTCGGGACTTTGAGATTCAATGAGTAATTGGAGATCAGCCTGTGTAAGTGTGCTTTTCTGCCCACAGTGACAGCAGTAGTTGAGAACATCCTCATTTGCCAACTTATTATACTTTATATATATACATAGTATACGAATATAGAGGCTTTTGTGCCTTTATTGACAGGACAGTGTGAGATGGTGACAGGAAGCAAGTGGGAGAGAGAGATGGGGTAGAAGTGAGAAATTACCTTGGGCCGGAATCGAACCCGGGCCTGTAGCAGTGCAGTACCCTGTTGTTTGAGCCACGGCAGGGCCTCATTTCCCTACTTATTACATCATATGGATCCCGGAAGAAACTCCTTAGGAGTCGTCTCTACCTTATCAATCGTCTTTGCTTGCACCAGCTTGCGGCCTGGGTTCCCTGAAGGTCTACTTAGTGCAGGTTCTTCCACATTTTCGCATGTCTCTTCAAGAAGGAGACATCTCCAACTCATTAGTTAGGCCCCTTGAAGAGGGTCTGGGCCAGGGCCGTCGTTAGCCCTATTTTAGGTGGGCTTTAGTCCCCCTTACATTAGTATTAGACCCCCCTTTAACGATTTAGCAATTTTTTTTTAAATCATCTTTCCAAAAGCAAATGCAGTAAAGCACTGAATACGAACCACTAAGAAGGCATATTAATCTGAATACAAGTTCCTGTTTGCTTATTTATTGTTTAATGCCACTTATATCCTACTGCACAGCAATAAAAGCAGGATGCACAGCAATATGTTATGCAGGGGGGAAACATAATACTCATAACATAACATAATAATATTCATCAGTTGAAACATTTTGAAATGTTTTGTTTAGCTTACATATAAGGAATGTTCATTAAAATGTGAATTTAAAAAAAAATCCACTGTAACTACTGTTTAAAAATCGGTATGGTGCTCTTAAAATAATTGTTCGAGAAGACTCTTTTGCACACCTCTGTAGGTGGGCAGGTGCGTCAGATATTATCCCAGTGGGGTTGTCATTGATGTAAAGAAATCCTGCACACTGTCCATTCCACCAACAAACTTTAATACAACATGTGTGAGATTTCTTTGCTCTTAAAAAAACGAATTCATAGACAAAACCTTAGCAGGTGCGCTGAAAAAAAGTGCATTTTCTTCCTCTAGGTCTAAGCAGCCTGATCTCCAAAAATTCTGTGCTCCTGGACACGGATGTTAAGGACACGAAATCCGTGTCCAGGAGCACGGATTTTGCCAAAATTCCGTGCTCCTGGACACAGAATTGTTTTCCGTGCTCCTGGACACGGAATTGTTTTCCGTGGTCCTGGACACGGAATTGCTTTCTATAGGCTATTACCACAGCACTGTGTAACTCTATCATTAGAAAATACATACCAAATGCTAATTCTACACAAAATAATACAGAATTTTTGGAGATCATATTGGTCTAAGCCACCCCTGGCTCTCAAACCTAGTGACGGGCCTAGTCTGGGTTAAACTCCATAATCTCGACTCTGTGGGTTCAATTTTTGAAGTGAGTGTTGTAGGCCGCCTATAGACAATAGACAACACAATGGCAAGTACTCAGGCCCCACAGATTAAAAAAAAAGGCCTTGGAGGTCTTGCGACCTTTAATCCACAGTGGTAGCAATGCCGTTTTCATTAAAAGCGGTATTGGCTTTTGCCTGGCCCCCTAACAGAGTACGGAATCAGTTCTGTTCTTAGGCCTCATGGAATGCCTGACACGGTTATGCAATCCGGATAATGTCACAGAGCTCAGTGGTTGTAGAAAATGCCATTCTTCATGAAGTAGCGGTAAGGGCAAGTGCGGGATTTGTGTTCCTCTACCTTTTGTGTCCCAGCCAGGTAACCTTGCAAATACCACACAGCACAGACAGCTCATTGAAGCTACAGCTTAGCTTAGCTACCTACCATCAAACAACCCAAACTTTTGCTGTGAGGTTGATGAGATGAACCACCTCAATGCCACAGATTAGGCCTATACTAAAATAGTGCTGTTTCACCGTCTGATGTGAAAGTTTGAGCTGTGATCATTATGTTACATAATCCATGAAATTGCTGCCCTGATTTTATTTTCATATGAAGGATATACTTGAGTGAGGGCATCATAAAGTAGGCTTATGAATGCAATGTGCTCCATGGTCCACATATGCAAATGTATGTGATCATTTCATCAACCTTCATGGCTCTGTTCCCACAATGTAGATGTTGTTAATAATGTCTTCTCATTGTCATATGTTCTTCTAACAAACTGGTCCACAATTGCGTTCATCTTCCACTCAGATGAACAACTGCTGGCTCTCTGCCTTGAAGTCAGAATTTGGCATCTGTTGGACAGGGTGTGAATATGTGATAGGCGTGTCTCTGTCCAATGGTGTTTTAAAACAACTGTGGTAAATCTCAAAGCTTTCTTGTCCGTAAACCAACCTTTACGTAGCGTGCGTTCCCATAACCATCACAATTATAGGCCAATGAGAAAGCGAGCCTGATCATCCTGACCAATGAGCATCGCGTATTCCAGAGCAGGGCGGGATCATATAAATACAGAACAGCACATGTTAGGTTGCTAGAAAGTTAATGGCTTGAGGGAAAGAGAATCGCTTCAGGAGAGTTTCGGGATTTTTCTGAAGTGAAGCTTGACTTTTCTCAAGCAATATTACGATAAAGAAAGTAATAAGTTACTTTTGACCAATACGTGTGATATCTAAATAACTATGCAGGATGCAGTAGCCGGGACAGCAATGATGACGGACGGCTTTGAGGACGAGATTGACTCCGTGACTCCTCGCCCCCCTGCTTTAGGGATGGGGGTTGGAGCCACACCAGGACCCGGACTTGGTGGCCTTGGTATTGGCGCAGGAGGAAAGAAAGTCCGCTTTTTTGGTGAGGCAGGTGGGCCTACAGCAGATAGGATTGATTTTAAGCTCGCCGCAGCCGCAGTGCTCTCATCTGGCCCCGGATCTGGCAGCGACGAAGATGAAGTATCTGAGGTAACATGTTAAGCTAGTTAGCTCACTTGCTAGATAGCTAACTAATGTTGGAAGATGAGATTTTGTGCTAACGTTAGCTGACGTTAACATTTGCTAAAGCCACCCGAACCATTCCGTCCTCCAAACTGACAGGCGCGCTAAAGTTAGCCATAACCGTGTGTACTTACTAATGTATTTGACAGAAATTCAGCCATGTTAGTCAACGACACACACACCACCGACACATATGAAATGTATACAATGTCTTTTGTTTATTTTGGTCATCTCATGACTTTTTATACTCGTCTTTGCGGCAAGTTATGGCTACTTGTGTAGCCAGGCTAGCCTTTTAGCAGCTAATGCTAACATTAACTCTGACGGCCGCGTCTACGGCCTTGTAGCGTGATGAGAAGCTTAACGTTACCAGCTAAGTTATGTCGCCCACCAGCTGGCTAATTGTTTATCTTAACATGTTAGTCAGTCTGCCTGTAAAGGCGTTGCCTGACTAAATGGGTATCTTATTTAGATTTAGTAGTTGTTTACCATTATTGTGGATGTTTGCTGAACAGCTAATGTAAGCCAACATTGAGTGACAGCAGTTTTGACCAGGTCTTTCGCAATAATCTACAGATGTTTTCCTTTGCAGCAGTTGGTGGCACAAGGTACAAATTCAAGGAATAGCATAATAATCACTATTACTACAACAGTTCCCAATATGGTCATCAACAGGAAAAACAAACTTATAATTCACGTAAATAACTTGCTGTATACAATCTAGAATAATGTTGTTCTGTTTCAACTCTGCCAGTTAGGGTTAAAGATCTCGAGACCACTAAAACATTACAATGTAAGGGAATCAGTATGATTTGCATCCTTTTTTGTGCCCATACTTATTGAATAAAGTATCATAAAATGGCAGGGAATGGTTTTATTCCTGTTATTATGAGATATAGACTATCTGGAAGCATACTTACCTGAATGCATGTGAGATTATTGCTGCTAGGCCAAGACGTTTACTACTTTGGATGTTAGTTGATGTGGTATTCTGTGAAAACTGGAGGCAACACCCCACACACTCTATAATTATGGAAGTAGTTGTCAATTAGATGTCAATTGATGCCTGGTTCCCCCTCATTTATAAGGGGACTTACATTTAAGTGTTGATGCTGTACATGTCACTCCTGCCCAAGCTGAAAATTTAGAGCAGCTGGATCTCTCCCAAGTTTGAATCAATTTATAACCCTCAATGTGTAGCTGTCGAATGGAACACAGGCCCTTGAAAGCTGAAGGAAGTTTACATCTGACGTGCCGTTTTCATTCCCATACTTGCGTATCCTCTTCGTCCTAACTGGGACATGAGGCCACATTCATACACTGCCACTGAACCCTGTCTCGTGCCTTGGCCAGGGCTTCGTCCCAGGACAGCCGCTCATTTCCATAAAATGGTCAAGAAAAATAGTTTTTATATTTTTGTGTATTAACACTTTCACCAAAAAATCAAATGTGTCGTCTAAGCCCATAGCACTGACTTTAATCAATGTTGGACTTAAAAGAATTTGAATCTCTATATGAAAGAAGTGGCAACTGATTGGAAAGGTGATGTCAGACTTGTGAGCCCACACAGCCAGCCAGCCAGCCAGGCCAGGGGGAAGACAAGTAGCGTTTGTCCTCCCTTGTTTCTGTGAAGGTTTGCATGTGATGCCTCCCTTGACTGTCTAGAGGGCAGGGCTGTGTCACTTGCCTTTTATAACCTCTAATAGAGCGCTCCTCTGCCGGCTCCTGTTATTGGTATTTTGCCTGGAATTCAGATGAGTGGTTTATTAAAGGCAGGGGGACAAGTCCATACCAAGTGGCTTTGTTTTTGCAGCTCTCTTTAGGACACCTGCACTATTCAGTTGGTGACAGTACCTCTCATACACTGTAATTTGATGAATTTAGCTTGTCTTACATCATCACATTTATACCAATATATCTCTATTTTGGTGTGAAGAGTAATGACCAACCTCTGACTCACCAGACAATGCATATGGGCCTTTACGATTATTTTTTATTTTCTTTTTTAGTGATTCAGCAATAAATCTTAACAATGTCATGTAATATTTTAATGGTCTATGCACCCTTCTAATAATAAGGTTAATAATGGGATGGTAAACTGCTGCAATGCAAGCAAGTCACCAAAATACTGAAAAGTAGCCAGACATTCGTTGGGCTGTTGATGTAATGACACAGAAGCAAGCGACATGGGAATTGAACATAATTTACATACCGGATGGATCAGGGGCAGTGATGATCACAGATGTCATGTGCACTGAAAGGTTGACCTGAGCGGAGGGCACCTGTAGATGGATCGGGGCATGGAGAGGCGATGAGGTGAAGGAGGAATTGGGGACACTGAGACAGGGAAGAGTGCCCTAGTGCCACAGACCTCCTGTGATGTCATGCGCAGTGGCTCTCCTAAGCATTTACCTGTACAGTGATTGCATTTGTGCTCAACAAACAGGATCAAGATTCAAAGGAGTGTAAACACCAGTTAAAAAGCAGTAATTGGCCTCATGTTTACAAGAATACTGATGAAATGTTATTTTTTAAAAGACACAGAGGAGGTTATGGAGATCCAAAAGTGAATCCTTACCTTGGACTTTCTGACGTTAAATTGGGTGGCAAAATAAAGACAGCCCTATTAGCAATGCTGTGAGAGGCAACCATTGCATTTCATGTAACACTCGAAGAGAGCATAGGCACATTGATGGAGAGTGGCACAGGTGTCATTTTGTTGCTAACTTGTTGAAGTCAGCGTAGTTCTTTTATGAAGGTAAATAATGACGGAAGTTATCAATTATGCTCTATCATGATGGAGAGAGAATCTGCAATACTAAAATGTCAGAATTGTGCCAGTCATCCTCCGTTATGCACATAATTATACTTATTCACCCAGCTGCTATAGTTTTTCCCCCACCACCACAATTCTAAGAAACTACACTTGTCCATTCATTTTGAAAAATGTTCTTTTCAAGCCTGTTTGATCCTTTTGGAAGAAATATGTTCAGATCAGTTGTATGTTATTTTTACTCGATCATATGATCTGCATCACTAAATGTCACTTATTGATTACTCTACATAGTTTTGCAGATGCACTTTATGCCTTAAGTGCTAATGCCTTTTTGGCTTAAAATAACTGCCTAGAGCTGTTGCCAAGATGGTTGCAGAGTGGCAAGACAGGTTCACACACACACTATGGTAAAAGGCCAGTGGACATACTGTATAGGCAAAAAACTTCTGTCACTAAGAGCTGAAAACACTGGCGTTGTAAGTGTGCTGGTGTATCCAATAGCCGGCCTGGTAAAGGTCCATCAGTGTGGGAATGCGACTAATTGGACAGTTGACAAGAATGGGATGTGGGCAGTGATGGGTGAAGGTAAACACACAGGGAGGGAGCAGTGCAATGCTGAGGAGGGAGTGAGTGAGTTCAGCACATTTGGGTCCGGCACTGTGAAGTATAATATTTCAGTTGAGGTAAAGTAGATAACAGACCCACCTGTAGTCACTAACTCAGGCTGTCCCCGGTTTTAATCTCTCTGGCAGAAGAGTTTGGAATGTGGATGGCCTGGTGGCCAGTAGCATTGCATTGTGTGCTGCACACACACACGGCAAAAATCGGTAGTCTGACCTGCTGCACCAGTTGTACGCTTACCGGTAGGCCTATAGCTAATGGGGCGCATGTTCCTCGACGGTGTTTCCCGCAGAACATTTTGTCGGTGTGGGAATTTGTAGATCTCAAAGCAACTTTAGAAAACCAGTTCACAAAATCATTTTTTAAACCTTTTCACAGGACCTAGTCAAGGTGGGGCGCTCCTTGTTGTCAAAGTGTCCGCTTTTTTAAGTATCAAGTACTTGGGGAAGAAACCTTGTCCCTGACGCTTACTTTTAGCCGTATTGCCCCCTTTTTTGGTATTTAAAACATATTAGGCCTTTGTATCTGTAAGTTGCTAATAGTATGTCATACAGGTTTGTGGGTGGCATGCTCAGTAATGAGGAGCACAAACAACCGGACGTCGACATGGAGAACTAGCAAAACAGTTTGGTGTTTGATGTTCTATGTATATATATATATATATATAATAGGGCTTTTTTTCCTTTTTTATTGTTGACAGGGCAGTGGAGGAGAGACAGGAAATGAGTGGGGAGAGAGAGACAGGGAAGGATCGGCAAATGACCTGGGCCGGAATCAAACCCAGTTCGCCGGCGTAGTAACCCAGTGCCCTACCGTTAGGGCATGGCAGGGCCTGGTATTTGATGTTCTGTCAAACAGTGCTGACAAACTGAACATTATTTTTTCACAAAGCGAGTCTCTGTAGTGATCCTCAGATGAGCTTTGTTTTCTTGGATCACAGTGAATGAGGAAATATCCATATGCTGAATCAGAAAACAGAAACCACTCTGTTCAAAACAAGAAGAGGGAGAGCGAGAAAAAAGGACAAAGAGAAAAACCCGGGCCGAGCATCACAGATCACAGCCAGTGCATTTCGTATTTGATTAGTCCAGTGGTGTTGCAGGGCCTCCTGCCGAGATGTTTGTGTTTTAGTGGATTTTTTCCCCCAGCTCCTCTGTACTCTGTGCTGTTCGCATGTAAAGTGGCCCTGTGCTTGACCCTGGCCTGGTTATTGCTGCCATTTGCCTGGCCTCGCCTCTTGACTTATTCATGAGTGTGTTCTTTGTGTACTCTCTTGACTTCCTGGTGAGACGCGTCCGTTCTCCCAGTGCTCACCATTGCCACATATCCTCACCTAATACTGCCGTGCCTTGAAAATGTCAAGGGTATGGTTGCGAGAAATTCTTGTCGTGCCAAAACTGGTCTTTTTTTCCCCCCCACCTAACGTCAGTTAAGATATGGCGGCTTTCTGCAGTGCATTATTCTATGTTCTTGTCTTTATTCAAGGGATCTTCCTCTGATCTGAGGAGTCCTTTTCATGGGACATACACAGGGCTTCAGAGAGATTGATGCCTTTCAGAGTTGAGCTGCGCAGACGTGCTCCCAGTCAGTCTCAGCTTTAGACTCTAGAGCTCTGCAATGTCGCAGTATGCTTTTAATTATTCACCCAGCACATGTGTTTTCTGCTGACCACACCCTCCGAGAGGGTTTGCCTTTTTTTTGTTTTTCCCCCTCCGCGTTTTTTGGGTCAGTCCCTCTGGCACGGTGTCTGGTCTGCGCTCTGCCGTCTGCCTGCCTGCCTCCATGTCTCTCCTGTAACCGTCCCGCGCTGGAAAACTCTAGGAGACCACTCCTAGTAACTTCATCTCTCTCTGCATTTCTGATTTAGAGGCAGCCGCTCGGTCTCGGCCCAGCCAATGACCTAAGCCACCACAAGCAAACCGCACCAACGTGTGTGTGTGTGTGTCGTTAGGCTCACCTGTAACATAGTTGGCATGCGCACAGACCGAACTCTTAGATGCGGCTGAAAAGGTTTAGCGGCTTGAGGCGTAAGGTTTCCATTTACACAAATGGCCAATAGCTTTGTCTTTGTTGTATAACCATAATGCTTTACATTGACAAGGTGTAAAAATTTGAACGTAACGTTGACGTGGTCAAATGCAGGGCAGAATTGTGCTCATGAGTTTATCGCAAATTGCTGACAAGTTGTTTTTTAATGTAGGCTTTTAGTGAGGCATTTAAACAATTGAAATGTTCCTGAATTAGGGCAAAGTTAAAGCGAGTTAAGTTACCTACGAGGTATTATCATTACATTCGTTTTCCATGCCCTAGAGGGAGTTCATTTGGTTGGGACTGAGCGAGTACAATACAGAGGCACCAAATTAATTTTGCACTAAGGAGCTTTAGCAGAGAACAGTTGAGACTATATAAAAATACATTGTGATAAGTCACTTCAATCCACTGGAGCTCCTTATGATGAAAGACTGATAGCTACAGTAGTTATTAAGCTTGTCATCTTGTCTTTCGGGATGGCTAAACTTAGAAACGAGTGCCAATGTTACTTCAACATTACAGTGAGAAATTATTGCACCATGATGTGACGTTGCCAGTATGTGAAGTGTGAAGTTTTCGGGGGCATGTCCTGCTAGCTACATCTCTTTAGAGTGTTTTCACCCACACTGCTAGTCAACTTGTGGGCTGTCAGAATCCCACCACATGACCCTTTGATGTAGCCCACACTAGCCTAGTGCACACACGCACTCTCATCCCAGGCGTGGGCAGGCCTACACAATCCAGACTGGGGACGCCCAAAAGGAATACAGAATCTGAGTTAAGCCAAAAAAAATTGTAAAAGGAAACCGCTGACTCAGCAGTATGCGGTGATGGTGATTATTTTTAGAAGACACCTCGGGGGTTGCGCCGGTCATCTGTAAAGCAAAAGCATTAAGCTACAGGCTTTCCACCAGTATAGTATAGTACAGTAAGGAGTCTTGAGCCAGTGACCTTACGCGCAACAAAAACGCAGCGCGCTGTGGAGTGAAGTGAGATTACCTCTCCCTTTGAGATGCGCACTCTAGTCTCTTAAGTGGTTGTCAGCAGCCCACAGCTGAGTGTGGGTGAGCAGGTGGAGCCTGATACAGGACGCTCGGCCCCTACGGCCGATAAGGCAGGTATATGGAGGTCAAGGTCAAGCCGTGTGTGTGTGTGTGTGTGTGTGTGTGTGTGTGTGTGTGTGTGTGTGTGTGTGTGTGTGTGTGTGTGTGTGTGTGTGTGTGTGTGTGTGTGTGTGTGTGTGTGTGTGTGTGTCTAAGATGAGCGGAAAGGGGAGGGGAGGGCAGGGAAGGGCAGGGCAGGCGAGGGTAAAGCGGGCGAGCGGACGGGCGGACGGGCGACCAACTGACTACGAAAGGGAAACCCGCTGATCAGCTCATCTGGGTGCTTACAGTAATTCCATGGAGGCTCAGAGACAGAGAGCTGGTAATACCGAGCCAGTGAAGTGTGTACGGTATGGTATAGCCAGGGCTCCTCCAGGCCAGGCCTCTTGCGCGACAGAGAGGGGGGAGGAGGACTACACTCACTATGACTGCTCTGTGAACTTTGGCACCGATGCCCTCATTTGTTCATTTCCTGTCTCTTTCCTTTAACCACATGAAGGTAGAGAGATAAGTAAATAGAAGGCATGCGGCTAACCTTGCAAACAGTATCTACAGTACTACAAGAATCTTTATTTGGGCTTTACTATAATGGCATGGTAAAGTAGTGCAGTCTGTGCTTTTGTTGGCTGGGTGAGGGGCTGGAAAACATTTGCCGTTACATTTTTCTCAGGGTGTGCAATCCTGGAACATCGAACTGCAGGGTGGCAAAACAATTTGCCCATAAAGAAAACACTTGTTCAGAAAAGAAGCTTCAGGTTTTTAAGCCTAGCATCCATGCCAGTGAGATTCTTCAGGCTGTACAGCCATAATTTCTGGTGTAATACTGAACTGAAAGATGGTAAGACTTGAAAGTCGAGCATTAAGTGTTTGTGTAATGATTAAGGGCAAAGCACCCTGATACTATGCTACAACTATTGTTTCTTCACGTACATGCACATTATCCTTAGGACAGATCATAGGAGTGATGAAACAATGTCGACCAAATCTGCATCGTGGCGGCTCATTGTGTTTGCTTCCTTTCCTCTGTGTGGAACAAAGACGGGTTGCCAGCAATGAGATGGTCTGTTCTATATTTTGCTGGTACGTTAGTGGTTCAGCCTGAGCTGTTGGACATGAACGTCATAAAAATTGTTCTCATTCCCTCTCGCCCTAATAAAAATTATCCACCTCAGCTGTACATCACGGCAGCAGTGTTTTCGTATTAGCCCAGTATGGTAAAAGTATGAAAATACAATTTACAAGCGGTGGGAATCGTGACCACAGGCAGAAGTTTTGCTCGGAACACGTACAGCATTTATCTTAGGATTCTATTTCAGTTATTTATGTTTTTCAATACTTGAATTATATTTTAATTGGGTAATTTGCACCTCTTGCACACAGGTGGAGTCCTTTCTTCTAGAACAGGAGGACCTGGACAACCCGGTGCTGAAGACGGCCTCGGAGCTGCTTCTCTCCAGCGCTGCAGATAACCTGGACCTGAGGAGAGTGGACCCAGAGACCCAAGCCCGTCTGGAGGCCCTACTGGAGGCTGCAGGTGAGAAGGCTGCTCTCTCTCGCTCTCTTTTGTGCTCTCTCCTACTCTGTCTCTCACGCTCTGTATGCAGGTAAGGGGGAATGAAACACAGAATGGTCAATGAATGGGAAAGACTGACAGTACTTTATTATTTAGCAGTTTTGCACACCTCTGTACTCCAAACATCGTCCATTACACCTAAATCTTTTATTGACAATGGTTCGGTCATACCAACTTCCTTTAGGCGAGCTTCGGTTCGTGTCATGATTTTCGGTACACCACATAATTTTTTAAATGTATCTTTTTACATTAATTAATTGGCTTTTTCAGATGTGCCAACATAGTAAAATTAAGTTATAAATATTACTAAAACGTTCTAAAGATAATAATGATGATTCTTTGAAGCTCACAAGCACCATCACTTTATTTCACATGGTAAGGGTAACAGAACATTGAATGGTTGTATCACAATACTGCTTTCTTTCACCACGATACAGTATCGTGACGATTTCACAGTTCGATGCAATACAGCCCTACTGCCCATGTTCTTCTAACTTGCTGATTGTCTCAGCAACTGTTTCCCATTTACAGAACTTGGGAGGGGTGTTTTTCCAGAGAGCTTAGTCACTTAGTGACTTACCTGGGTATGCTATCTTTGAAAGTGGTAAATGTTGTAAAAGTTGAGCACCATGGCTTCATTTTGGTTGAAGCAGTGGGACTCTTGTCATAGTTCGCTCAGCTCTCATATAGTGTTTTATCTTACTTATCCAATAAACCATATAGGAACTTGGAATACCCCTGGTTCTGTGTTGGACTACAGTTTTGAGCTGGCATTACAGGCACTGTTCTTGATGGAATAGAAAGGATATTTAATTCAAAGCAAGGGCTGTACTCTTTTAAACTATGAATAAATGAGCTAATGCAAAACAAAGCAGTTCACCTCAATTTACCTTCATCTTATTTTCCTGGGCTGGAACGTTGCCAATTCTGCTCACATTTAACAGATTTGTTGTGAGGTCTAGGATTTGTACAACGCACACCTAGAGTCTGGGGCAAGGCTTTTATAACTGTATGTATGTAACGGTAGAATGAGTTCACAGATTTTTTCCCACTATCTAATGCAGGGTGCATAAATATTTAAAATTGCATGCAATTTGGCAGTCTTGTGGCAGGACTTGCTCACTGCCATGCTACGGGTTCGGATGGTCAGGGCCACAGATGGCTTTGGCTGGGCCCAGTACAAAACCATCTGATAGGTCCCTTCACCCTCTCAACATACAGTACAATTTAATGGGGACCCAATTTTAGGCTTTCCCTCTTTCTGGGCCCACGACAACTGACCCCTGTGCCCCCATCACTGCGGACGGTCATTGGCGGACTCATGTGTGAGGCTATTTGTGGCTCCCTCCCTGTCTGCCTGCCTGCCCGCGGGGGATTAAGTAAAGGATGATACGGACCCCGTCACTCATTCTTGCAAAGTAAATCCTGACCGTGAGGACAGAACGGCAGTCTTTCCCACAGACCAAGTAGCATTGTGTTGTGCTACAGGCAAAAAAGTGGGTCATTGCAAGTGTTTTGAGTGTACTACCCCAATTGACGTGTGCAGCTGTTCATCAATTTTGTAGTGACCTTTTTATTATTATTATTATTCAGTGGTGCTGTGGGAAACACTGGAACAGTGAGATGTGCCAAAAGACTGCTTTGGTATCCTCATTACAATATGATTAATGGCCATCAATGGTATCTATTGTTGTTGATGCAATAATTTTCCAAATTTAAAGCAATTTCTCCCAAGTGCTTTCTGGTTCTGGTTCACTGTTGCAGGTTCAGCCTGCTGTTTTAAACTCATGCGTGCCCACAGTTTTTTTCTTTGGCTGTTTCCATGTTAACAGTTCTTTTGGGGCTCGTGTACTGTATGACTGTGGCGGGCAAAGTTCTTTAGAAGAATTTCAGAGGGTCAGTGTGAAGTACGTTCTCAGAGGGCTTTTAATACCGGACATGCTGAGGACTCACTGGACTGCAATCTGCATCAGTTACAAGACGGCTTCTTATACGATCTAAGTGCACACTACTACGGCCACCTGCCACCGGGAAATCCAATCAAATCCATTTACATTATCCATACAACATGAACCGCGATGTTGGTACACCTGAAGCCACGCTCTGGAACCTGTCCAGTCCAATCAGCGCTGCTCACCAGTAATCCCCCTGGCTGTGGTCGTAAAGCCATGCATGCAGAGTGGGAGGCTAACAGCTGAAACCCAGTATGCAGACGGGAGACTGACTGCTTTCATTCAAGGCCTTCTTCCTAATAACCACACACTTAGTAAAGACGTGGCCTGGTTTACTCCATATCATAGACGGGTCTGACGTCTATTAATGCATTCTTATCACCCAGTTAGCAGACGCAACGTCTTCTGATTGGCTGAGCAGGTGTCCTTTATTCCCTGGTAGCAGGACACCTATGATGTCATGCAGGCGTGCGGCGTCCAAGTTGCTTCTTCTCTAACTTTCTGGCGAAGTGCCGTTACTAGTTCTATCGCATCTGGTTGTCTAGTCAAGACCGCGTCGTTAGTTCTATCGCATCTGGTTGTCTAGTCAAGACCCCGTTACTAATTCTATCGCATCTGGTTGTCAAGTCAAAAACCCAGTCGTCAATTCTATTGCATTTGGTTGTCAAGTCACCAACATTCTGCGCGCGTCCTTACATGCCTCCGATAGAGGCGCGTCTCACTAGATTAGGAAGTGGTGCCCATGGCAACGTACCAAGCGCAGTGGTGAATCTACTTTCTCACAAAGCCTTAGATCAACATATTAATAAATTAATACTTAAATGCTGGTAACCGGGTGATAAGCGGAATAGCGGCCTTCGAGGTGTCCCGATATCAAGGGAAATGGACTTGGCGAAGCGAACAGCCCTTCGGCTGCGCCGTCGGGCTGTTTAGAACGCTCCGCCTCGTCCATTATTTCCCTTGATATCGGGACACCTCGTCGTCCGCTATTCCATACATAGACGCGCTCTTTTTTTCTTACAGACAATGGCAACTTTCAGAAGAAACAAACTTAGCCATATTTTTGTGTGTGTTTGAAATTTCCAACGCTAACACGTTAATTGGATATTAGAAATAAGTTTCTTAATTCTGATGATTAAATCAATAAAGTGTAAAGGCATTTTGGTGTCAGTATTAGAGGCCTCTTTCCGTCTTCTGAACATGGATTTAAAATTTTAACCATTTAATTATTTAGCTTGGACCTAAAAACTAACAATACACCTGATAGCTGATGCCACTATGGAATTGAACATGTGTTGCAGGCTCAAAGACGTCCAAAAAAGAACTGTCATTCAGTGTAACGGATACCTTCTGCTGACTGTAACTGTAAAAAAACATGATTTTTAAATTGTTTCAAGTGAATGGATGACAGCCGAGGCTTTCATGAATTCACTGGAAAAAAAATAAAATAAAAGGAGTCATGTTTCTTACAGTTACAGTCAGCAGAAGGTATCCGTACACTGAATGACAATTCCTTTTTGGACGTCTTTGACCCTGCAGTCACTATTGGAGGACCGTCATGTTCACATCACATGTTCCCAGCACGTGTTCCCATATCTAAAAGTGCTGTTTGTATGTTCTCTGTGTTCTCATTCACAAGAAAAGGTAATCAAGTTGTAGCTGCTGCCAAAACTAGTTTTTTTGCTTTTCTTAGTATTGTATCTGCCCCACAGCAGTTACTGGTATAAGGTACTCCGCTTTGCCGCAGGTTGTGTACATGGGTAGGGTACTGCAGAAGTTACAGTAGATCTGTTGCTCCCTTCAACCAACATGACGGCCACAAACGCAGTGTCTCCCAAAGCTCAGATCTTCCAAAATCCAGTACATGATTTTTGTTGTTGTTTGTTACTTAATTGTCATAGACCTTGTGATATCAGCTGGCTGTTCCAGACTTCACCTTGCTGTACTTTATATAGTGCCAAGAAAGCCTTTTACTTCTGTGGAATCAGATTGCCATGTCCTGCTTTTCTGTAAATGAATTTGTATTTGAGATTGCTTGGCCTGGTTTTAGTGTAGTGTAGGTTAGCAGCAGTGAGTTTGCTACACCTACTCCTTGCGTGCAGTCTTGTTGTGGGGCCTGCCAGAGGTGTGTGGGTGAGTCATGGCCTTGTGCAGGGGGCAGGTGAGTCACAGTCGGGTTACCCGGCTTGCTGTGGAGATGAATCACAGTGAGTCTCCTTGATGGGCCTTGTGTGGGTGTAAGTGCTAGGCCGGCTATGGTAGAGTGTGGTTGTTGGGCCTGGTTCCATTGCTGTCAGATCGCTAGGCCTTGTGGTATAGTTCATTGAGGTGCTAGGCTTGGTGCTATGGCTTTTATTTAGCCCAGGGTTGCCTGACCTGCAATGGTGGAGTACGGTTGTTGAACCTGGTCCTATATATTCAGTTTGTTAGGCCTGGTATTGTGTGGTGAGATTGTTGGGCCTGGTGCCATGATTGCATATATTTAACCTTGATTTCCAGGCCTGCTGCTATGCAGTGAGTTCGCTTGGCTGGGGTAGTAGAAATATTAGTCCATAATATGAAATTGTCTCTTGATGGAAGGCTTTTGTGTGTGGGTGGTTGACGTTTAAGGGCGTAACGCAAAAAAAAAAAAAGTTTTTCAAATTCCTGAAAAAAATGATTGGAAAAATTGGGAAAAAAAGAAAAAAATAAAGCACTTAGTGGTCTGTGGAATTTCACCTTATTTTTTGCCATTTTTGGGAAAATGTGTCCTGCATCAACACATTGCATAGGCATGTCACACCGCAGGAAAATGGAGTCACACCACAGGGAATTCACTGCATTATGGCCATTTTAATCCTTTTGTATACCGACATCTGAGCTCATGCTAACTTGATGATGATATTGTGTTAAATCTTAATATGTGTTTTCATTTATAAAAAACTTTTTTTCCTCCTATAAGAGCAGTCACACCACAGGACACCATAAAATGAACCTAAGCATTGCGTGACAGAAAGATTGCAATATGAAGACATATTAAGAGGTTAAGAGTCACCTTAAACTTCCACAGCACTCTCCAATAACTGAGGTACTGACTGACTGGTTAGGAGCCAGTCTTTAAGACCCTTATAGTTAGCCTTGCAGCTGCCCATTCACAAATATTGACATAACTTATATGTCACCCCACAGGACGCAATTTGTGTTACAAAATTGAACTTGTAGTTAATATTACTGCCTTGAGTTTTTTTTCACATTCACATATCTTAATATAAAGTTAATATTTATGCAATCATGCCAAATGCTTCATACATTATTCAAAATGTTGTTGGTTAATTTATATATATATTATATTCCAGGTTCAGTGTTTCCCACAGAAATTTTGTAAACTATGGGGGCCGTGATTTTTTTTGTCCGGGGGGGGTGTCTTTTCACGGGCCTTATTTTTGAGGGGGGGTTATTCACGCAGTGTAAATGCAAAATGGCAAAACAATGAGTACAGTATGACATTGGCGCATGGAGAAACTATAGGCCTACGCCTACATTTCAGCCATTTATATTTTGAGAAATAAGGCTACATAATACACATGCAGGGGTCTATGTAATGAAAACAAAAATAAAACAAAAAAGGAGCAGAGATAACAATTTAAGATTGCTGTGAAATTGTTAACGCATAAACAAAAAGGGTCTAAGAGGGTAGGCTATGCCTTTTCCCCACACACACATTCTACATGAGGGGTGCTGGTCACAGGGCCAGTTTTTCAAAATTCCTCCCATTAAAAGGGCTGAACAACATTTATGTCTATATTCACATTCATTACACATTCATTTCTATATGCAGCCCGATGTCTCCTCTGCCTTGTCAATGAAGGCCTGTCACCTAACTCATTACAACTGTAACTCATTAGACAAAGCCTGGGGAGTGTTAGTAAACTCATCCCAACTGTCCCTTCTCGGAAGGTTTTTTTTTATTGCTCCCAAACCCAAGTTAACTACAACAACTTGACAAGGCTTTTGATCCCTCTCTCTTTCAAGCCCTTGTGGTTTTCTCTATAGGATGTATTTACTCCAGGAGGAAAATGCGAAGGAAATCGTAATTGAAATCGCTTTTAACAAACACGGAAATCGTAAAACAAAAAAAAAAAAGTATATTTTTTTGTGCATTTTCGGAAACTATGGCGGCCAAATTTAAACTATGGCGGGCCGCCATAGTTTCCTCAATGTATGGGAAACACTGAGGTTTCATTAATGTTATAGTCACGCCGCAGGATATTTGGCATATAAACCTTTACATAAATCTTAGCAAAAATGTTTCTTCTCATCTAAGACTAATATGAAACATAATGTACCACATCTTCTTTCATTGACATTTGTTTTTTAAAGGAAAAATAACAGTTTTGTAGGTTTTTAACCAATGTTACGAAAAAACAAGGCGTCACGTCTCCCACCTGTGTACGTGTGAGGTGTTAATGTAGGTCCATTGCAGTAAAGGTGGAGATGGTACATAACTGCTCTAACCATGGCATGTAGTAGGGTTGAGGACTGTGAGGGTGCATTGAGGCTGCAAGGTCTCTATGATATGTATGGTGGCTGCTACGTGTGGTATGATGCCATGGGATGGCTAGCCCTGCTGCTTTGGCATGTATTTAGCCTAGGTTGCTAACGCTGCCACAGCATTTATTTAGCTTAGGTTTGATTATGATGTAGTGTGAGGTTGCCAGGCCTGGTGCCATTTGGTCAGGTTGCAAGGCCTAGTGACCTGCAGCTAAGGTTGCTTGGTCTGGTGCAATGTCGCTGAAGTTGCTCAGGGCTGGTGCCATGTAGTAAAACTGGTGAGTGGGTTTAAGTGGCTCTGATGTCTTCACATTTATGTAGCCACGGTCTGATATGGTGCAGTGAGTTTGTCAGGCCTGCTGCCATGTTGGCTAGCTTTCTCTCCCTGGTGCCACGGAGCTAAGGTTGCTAGGCCCGTGGCCACGGAGCTAAGGTAGCTAGGCCCGGTGCCACATGAACAGATTGTGTCATACAGCTAAGGTTGCTAGGCCTGGTGCCTAGTTCAGCGAGGTTGCTTGCTACTAGGTCAGGTGATGCCACGGCATTTTCCCAGCCAAAGTCTGATACTGTGCGGTTAGATTGCTAGGCCTGGTGCCCTGAGCTGATGAGTGGGTTTAAGCGGGTCCAATATGTCATCATGGTATTTATTTTGCCTAGGTCTGATAATAATGATGCACTGACGTTGGGAATTGCCAGGCTGGTGCAATGCAACAACTAATATCGCTAGGCCTGGTGCCTGGTGCCATTTAGTGAGGTTGCTAGGCCCGATGCCTGGTGATGTGCAGTGAGGTTGCTAGGCCTGGAGCCCTGCGCTGGTGAGTGAGTGGGTTTAAGCAGGTCCGTTGCGTCCCCTGGGCTGCTGCTGGTTAGCGGGCGCGCAGGCAGGAGAACCATGGGAGGGAGATTAGCGGCAACAAAGGATTTCCATGCAGCAGCAACAGTTCCCCTCATGACTCAGCACCCCTGGCCTTTAGTAACACACACTGTGGACGTGTGTGTTGTGTGTGTTTCTGTGTGTGTGTGTGTGTGTGTGTGTGTGTGTGTGTGTGTGTGTGTGTGTGTGTGTGTGTGTGTGTGTGTGTGTGTGTGTGTGTGTGTGTGTGTGTGTGTGTGTGTGTATTCTGAGGTATAGTGGTGGTTATGAGTTTGACTTCTTTTTTTGGGTGCAGGCTCGTGCCTGTGTGTGTGTGTACATTATGTGGCTGTGGTTGTTTGTATGGCATAATTGGGGCTTTTGTATACGTACGCTACTGTGTGCGGGTTTGTCTGTGGGTTCGCCTTTGTCCCTTTCCTGTGTACTGTACGCCTCTTTGTACTGGAGAGGGAGATAGCCGCGTGGCCCCCCTAGATCATGTGGCGCTGAGCCCTTTGAACCCCAGGGCCATTTCCATATGCACTTCCTTTACCAATAAGTAGGCTATGTTTGTCAGTCTTTATCACTGCAGTGATTGTGGCAGGCTATCTGCCTTACACGCATGCCTCAGGATCATGCCGCATTCTTCAGCATGAAAAAAAAACATTTTGACTTGTGCTTGTACTTGATCAGCTCTTGCTTCCAGTATTTTATGTCTATAAGTGTTGTACACAGTATGATCGTTTCCTTCCTCCTTTTCACTAGAATTGCTCAGTGGGATCAGTAAAGTAAACATTTTAAAAATAATTGGGAAAGGCTTCTTTCTTTTTGTAGGTTTAGATTGGTTTGGTTAAAATGAATGTATTATTTATTACTATGCAATGATTCTGAAGGCTGCTGCTGTGTTCTTGTTGCTAAATCCCAGGATGACCCAGAAGCGTTAAAACATTTTGCTTCTGAGCATGTGCGCACATGTGTTTGCGTACTGCATATTTCACCTGACTTTGACATTTCTCTGGCAGCTGAACTTTTCAGGTTCACAACAAGCGCTAGGTGTTTGAAGACACTGTTTGGCTTCTAGAAATATCCACCAGCATTCTTTTTTTAACCGCTATCATCAAACGTCCAATAGTACACCTACGTAAGCGATGCATCCACAATATAATGAAATGATAGCTCCTGAAAATTATGTTCGAAAGAGTTTAGCTGTAGTGAACTGGATTCCTTTTTGAACTTGCCAGACATTTCGTCTCCTCCGCTGATAACTGTTTTCAGGCCGACCAGAGCCTGTGCCAGTGCCTGTTTCCACACAGTTGCGTTCAGAACTAAAGTGCCTACATACGAACTTGCCACATTTATACTGGGCTCTGAACTTTCCATAGCGACCATTTGTTACCCGGATGAACCTGCTGACGTCGGCGTTGTCGTCAGGGTTCGTAGGGATAAGCCAAGTGTTTTTCTTTGGCTGCGAACCAACTTTCTTGTTCCTGAATGCTCAGAATTACGGCATGAACACGCCAACCCATTCAAAATTAGGTGCGAGAACGGGCACCGGGATGGTTCTTGGTCAGTCTCAATTAGGGCTTTCAGGCCGACCAGAACGGAGCTGGAGTCGGTGCCCGAACCAGTTACGTTCAGCACTTAAGTGTTTATCTGCGAACCGCCCGTGTTCATACCGAGCTCTGAACTTTTCCCGCACGTGACTGCGTTACCCGGATGAACCTGCTGACGAGCACGCTATCGTCACTGTTCACGGAGAAAAACCTAGTATTTTGCGGTTCGCGTTGCGAACCAACTTTCCGGTTCGCGAACGCAAATATCTGTGGCGTGAACACGACGGCTGGTTCGCGATTAGGTGCGGGAACGGGCTCCAGCACGGTTCTCAGTCGGCCTGAAAGCGCTAAATGTGTCTTACAAGAGACTGGTTCAGACCACAAAGCTCCAATCTCCTCCACCTAAACTCTTTGGACTAAGATGGCCCTGGATGAATGATAATCTTGCTGTTATTTTAACCTTACCTGAAACTTATCTGTTAATAAAGCTACTCCTCCAACGTGTTCCACCAATATTAAAATCTCCCCTCTGGCCTCACGCTGGATTGTTACCTTTCCACTTTCCTACACCCTAATCACCATCTTCTGCTGCTGATGTTATTTTTTTCAAAGCACCACTAACACATTCCCCTCAATAAGCCATTTTTAAAAACTTTTCTGTCCTTATAGACTGCTTTTGTCTGAGTCACGTCAATAGCTAGTTCTGCTGCAGCTCTGTAGCTCAAACAGGGAACTGGGCCAAAGTTCATATACTGTACATTTCAGCCGCATGGCAGACAAAAAAGAGAGAACGCCACAGACTGACTTTGTCTCTACCCAAGGGGTTTGATTATCATGCCATCGGGCCTAATGTACTGTATCCATGCACCAGCCCTACTGGGTTATTTGATGCTGCCAGAATGACCATAGTGATCACTTAATGACCTCAAGCTTCCTCTTGTCTTGGTGTCTGTGTGTTTGTTCCTGTGGCGTGTGTGTGTGTCTGTCTGTCTGTCTGTCTCCGTCTGTGCCTCTTTCTGTGTGGCTTTCTTCCTGTTTCTCTATGTGGCTGTCTCTCTCTCTCTGTCTCTCACTCTGTGTGTCTCTTTGTGTCTGTCTCTTTCTGTGTGTGTCCCTCTTTGTCTGTCTCTCTCTGTGTCTGTCGCTGTCTGTCTCTGTGTGTCTTTCTCTCTATTTTTCTGTCTGTCCCCCTGTGTCCGTGCTGTGTGCTGCTCCCATCATGGCTGCTGATGACTGTTGATTCTGTGTGTGCTCCGCAGGCCTGGCCGAGCAGTCCAACGCAGACGGCAAAGCCTTTGCAGACCCTGAGGTGCTGCGGCAACTGACCTCCTCCGTGAGCTCCGCTCTGGACGAAGCGGCCGCCGCCCTGACACGCATGAGGGCCGAGAACACGCTCAACGCCAGCCAAGCAGACAAGTAGGCATCCTGTCCATGCCACCAAGCACACATGAACACACGCACACACACTCCATACCAGCCAAGCAGACAAGTAGGCATCTTGTCCATGCCACCAGGCACACATATGAACACACACACACACACACACACACACACACACACACACACACACACACACACACACACACACACACACACACACACACACACTCCATACCAGACAAGCAGACAAGTAGGCCTCCTGTCCATGCCACCATGCGCGCGCGCACACACACACACACACGCACACACACACACGCACACACACACACACACACACACACACACACACACACACACACACACACACACACACACACACGACACTCCATACCAGACAAGTAGTCAAGTAGGCATCCTGTCCATGCCACCACGCACACACACATACACATACACACACACACACACACACACACACACACACACACACACACACACACACACACACACACACCATACCAGACAAGTAGTCAAGTAGGCATCCTGTAGCCATTCCCTGCCACTCTAACATGCGCGCACCAGTGCACACCAATGCACATACACACACGCACACACACACAGACATTCGCTCCTCCTTGCAGAGCAGAGGACAAACACTTAATCCACACACACAGCTCAGTGTTGTCTCAGCGAATTACACACACACACACACACACACACACACACACACACACACACACACACACACACACACACACACACACACACACACACACACACACACACACACACACACACATCCCAAGCCATACACTCACATAGTCATATGCTCTCCTTTCACAGCAGTGGACTTAATAACATAAAAATTGGCTTCCTTCAAACTATGTGTGAAAAATATTATATCCAGACCAGCGTTGACTGCATAACACTGCTAGCATTCTATTAGACGTGTTGGCAAAACTGATTTAAGGACCTTATTCTGTGCTGAAGTACTGCATTAAGAGTATCAGTCATGCAGGGTTATTTGATGAATGTCATTGTGTTTTTGTTACTGTTTTGCCCAGAAATGTTGCCCATCCTTTGCCAGTCGAACATGCACATGTCAGGAAATGGCCGAATGTTTTTAGTGCTGCTGCTGCTCATCTCGTCTCATCTGGGCGAGATTTTAATTCGCTGTGCCACATCACATCACATTTGCCCTCAGTACAGTGAAAAATGTCCTGAAGCGCTCAGCAAGTCAGTGCAGCAGCAGCAGCAGCAGCAGTACAGTGTACACTTGCACTTGCACTTGCACAGTCGCCGTAATTGTAGCAGTCTGGTTATTTTTAGCCGCAGCCTGGCGGAGGCGTGCTCGGACGGGGACGTGAATGCGGTGCGCAAGCTGCTGGATGAGGGCCGCAGCGTCAACGAGCACACGGAGGAGGGCGAGAGCCTGCTGTGCCTGGCCTGCTCCGCCGGATACTACGAGCTCGCACAGGTAAACGCTAAGCTAACGTCGTGTCCCAGGCATCTGGCACCAGCCACAGCTGCCACTGCCACTGCCCTCCCCGCACACACACTCTCCGCACTCCCCTCTCCTAATCCCTACACCCTGCCAGATACCCACCAGGTATCCGCCAGCACACAAACTCTCTCAACCCTCTCTCCCTCTGTATCTCTCTCGCTCTTTCTTTATCTTTCTCTTTCTCTTTCTTTCTCTTTCTATTTCTCTCTTTTCTGTCTGTCTCTCTACATCCATTTCTCAACCAACACCCTCTCTCACAAACACAGAGTCACTCTAACACACACACACAGTACAGTTGCGTAAACTGCATCAACCTTGGCACACACGGTGTAAAAGCTGTACGGGAGTTCATACAAGGTGAATTTCACAGGAAAAAAAACTCTGCAGTGGCTTTTTAGTTTAATAGTGTGTTGATATTACGAATTCTTTCTTTTAAGACCACAAATGGCTTTGGTGCTAGTGTTCCTCCTCTTCCTGCGTCACTGCTTCCTTTCTAAATGTACTAATGTTATAAGAGAGGAGAATGCCTTGATTTTCTTTTAAACCTTTTTACAGCTGCTCAATGACACGTACAGGTTCCATTCCATTATCTGAAGACAAATGTCTGGAAAATTGGATTGATAGCACTGAGAACTGTGACAAAGCAGCACATGGAGTAGTGTAGTAATTACTGTATGTGGGGCAGCTGTGGCCTAGTGGTTAGAGAGTTGGTCTTTCAATCTAGGGGTTGCAGGTTCGAATCCCCCCTGACCTCTCCCTAAAACAAATCATCATCCATGGCTGAAGTGCCCTTGAACGAGGCACCTGACCCCACATTGCTCCAGGGACTGTAACTGTAACTGTAACCCTGAAAAATAATAACTGTAAGTCACCTTGAATAAAATGAATGCGTCAGCTAAATGTAATGTAATGTAATGTCTTTGCTCTTGTGTATCCATAGGTCCTATTGGCCATGCACGCCAATGTGGAAGACCGGGGCATCAAAGGCGACATCACCCCCCTGATGGGAGCAGCCAGCGGCGGTTACGTGGACATAGTCAAACTGCTGCTGGTACACGGAGCAGACGTCAACGCACAATCATCCACAGGTACACAATACACCTCCACACTGGTGGATGTACAGGTACACTTCCATCATAGGCCCGGTATGGAAATGCATGTATCATAGCTCCATACTGGTAGAAAACATACAAATACAACTCCCATCATTATCCTGCAATCAAACACTGTAGAGTAGATCTCCTCTACAGTTGCATCCCAGATACAACCAAACATTGTGTTAAGTAACTTCTGAACTTATAGCTGTTTGCTGTGCCCAAATGTGTATTTTTTGTGAATGAGAATGGCTGTACTTCCTTTTTTTTAATGTGTCCACCCACATGAGGCAGATATTAGATTTTCATTAGCATTTTTTTCTGTTTTTAGTGGAGGGAGATTTTCACCCAGTGACTCACACATCTGTCTATGTAGGCTTTCAGAAACTGAGCTAAAAGACTTTTTTTCCCTTGCCATTCTAGCTGATCACCCCACTGCTATTCAAAGACATACTTTAATATTAACGATCGAGTTACATCTCCACAGCCATGCTAAAATATATTTTTCCAGGACGAGTGCAGGCGACATGGCAATGACGTACATGTGTGCGGGAGGATTGCTCACCATCCCCGCTGCTTTTCAGAGGCATAATTTTGGCATGAACAGTCACCACCCACTAACGTGGCTATAACGACTTCAACTCTTTGCCAGCATTTGGTCTGGCCATGTTGCCATGTCCCATTTCTCAGAGGGCGGGCCTAACCCGCATCCATGGAATGCCTCTGTGTATTACTGGTTGAAGCTGCAACCAATCACACCACTCTTTCTTTTGACTTTGCCACCATCATGACCAATGATGGAACTAATGCGCCATAAACACGACCCTTTGAGCTGTTGGAAATGCTCAATTTTAATTGGCTACTGGTATGTATGTATGGAAGTATGGGCGGGCCCAGCCCATCCAACCAATGCCATGTGCGTTATTTTGTATTTTCCTGCTGGAGGCAATGCAGCGCTGAACAATGTGTGCACTGCTATTCTAAAGGCATAGTTTGGACATGAACGGTCACACCATGTGTGTGCTACTTTAAATGTTAACTTTTACTTTGAACTTACTTTGTTTTCCTGGCGCGTGCAGGCGGCTTCCAGGCCTTCCCCAGTACTATTCTACGATGTGACATTCTATACCAATAATTTCACTTTAATTCTGCAGGCAACACGGCGTTGACATACGCGTGTGCGGGCGGCTTCCTGGACGTGGTTCGGGTGCTGCTGAAGGAGGGCGCCAACATCGAGGACCACAACGAGAACGGCCACACGCCCCTCATGGAGGCGGCCAGCGCCGGCCACGTGGAGGTGGCCCGCGTTCTGCTGGAGTACGGCGCCGGCATCAACACGCACTCCAACGAGTTCAAGGAGAGCGCACTCACACTCGCCTGCTACAAAGGTGAGAGTCGGGTTGTTGGGTACATGCTGGTTGGGCAGGGTGCAGTTGTTAGACGGACAATAGTCATTTTAAGAGTCTGCCGGCATCAACACACACTCCAACGAGTTCAAGGAGAGCGCACTCACACTCGCCTGCTACAAAGGTGAGATTGTGGTAGTTGGGGTTTGTGCTAGTTTGACAGGGTGTAGTTGTTAGATGAACAATAGTTATTGGAAGATTTTGCTGCCGGAGTACGGTGCCAGCATCAACATGCATTCCAACGAGTTCAAGGAGAGCACACTCACACTCGCCTGCTACAAAGGTGAGGCACGGCTACCGCTTTAGATGGAGCATACTGTTGCCGCGGTAGTTGATAGTTGGACAGGGTATAGATGCATTATAATCAGGGCTCTAAATTAAAACCATCCAACTAAGGGTGGGCGATACATATCGTCTGCGAAATTATCGTGAATGTTGTTTTGACGATGAGTAATTTTGCAATATCGAGATATTTTTATGAAGTCGCTAAACTCAACAAAGCGCTGTGACAGGACTCCTCCAGACAGCGACGACAGCCAAGCCTTTGAGCCAATAGTAATGTTGTGAACTGGAGAATAAGTCTGTGAACCAATGAGCAGACAGTGCTGAGGGGGGGGGGCTGCAGCGTTTTGGCAGACGTGCAGCGTGCGTTTCGTATCACTCGTGCAGCGCTGCTGCTACTGGGCAGTGGAGGAGAGTGCAGTTATCCAAATGGTGGATTTACATGAGGAATTCAACCATTAAACCAGCCATTTCATGATGCTGAGGGCGTTTTGGAACTATGTGCTTTAATCAGCAACTGTCTGTGATTATGGAAAGCCAAATAGTTAGGAAGAGAAATAGCTTTGTCTCTGGTCTGAGAAATCGCGTTAGCATGCTAGTTAGCGAACTAAGCTAAGCAATGTTGTTCTCTACAACTAGATTGGCTGTTACTCACTACTCAAACACCCACCTGCATGTATAGATATCATAACTGCTTAGGTGGACAAGTAATGTTAAGTTAGACTCACGCAGTGAGTTAAATTAATGTGTGAAATCCAACACAAGCAATTTGCAGCTGACATGGTTAGGTTCTGCTTCCTATCTACAAATGCACTGTTTCCAGTCAAACATGACTGTCCTCTAACAGAATCATTAGCAATACATCATACAACTTTTTTATATTTACATGGATATGTTTTCATGACAAGTGATGAAGTATTACTTTACAGTCCAGCATATGCTGCATATTATTTAAAAAAAGTGAAAGCTCTTCAGCACAGCATTTTTCCCAACTCTCTGTCCCTCTCCAGTTAAAACACAAATGCAGCACTACTACCTCGTGCAGAATTGAAATTAGTCTGGAATCATGCACAAATAATAGACAGCATAAATGTGTAGCTTTGTTATACTGCCATGCTTTGTGATGTAGACATGCCATCATTTATGCAGACCTCTTGGTAACATGCAGTTTTAGGCTACATAGTTCTAGGCCTACAATGTTCTGCTTTACTCACCCTTCCTTGCCATGCCAAATTCCCATATTACGGTACACATTGATTTACACCCAATTAGGCCCTAGCCTACTTGTTTTTGCAAGTGATTTTGGAAATTATCGTCAAATTATCGTTATCGTGAAAATTCAAAGAATTATCGAGATAACTTTTTTTGCCCATATCGCCCACCCCTACATCCAACCAGCCATATGCTGGTGAAATTTCAGTTTGGCTGGTAGAAAAGACCAACTTACTGGCCACTTTGACCCATTACTGAGTGTGTGTTTGGCTAGTAAGATTATCATCTACTAGCCATTTTGGCTGGTGATGAACAAAGTTAATTTAGAGCCCAGATTATAATCATTTGAAGAGTGAGCCGCTGTAGTACTGGCCTGCTACAAAGATGTATGTGGTCTGTGGACGACACAAAGGCATCACTAACTTCAGAAAAAGTATGCAAATGATTTTGGTGAAGTTAGTTGCTTCGGAGAAGATCTGAATGGTTGTGTGAGCTGTAGTTTCTGCCTGAGCAATTTGAAAGCTACTTCTGACAGTTTCCAGTCATATTTGAAACCGAAAGAAAAACAAAGCAAAACATTGTTAATTGCTTAATAGCTACATTAAATCGCATCAATGCCATCAGACGCACTGACAAGGCACCACAAGACAAAGTGCAATGACTGACACCACAAGACAAAGTGCAATGACCACAAAAAGAAAAAGTATCTGCATATCAGAACATGGAAGAGGATTTAAAAGCAGAAAAAAGTGCTGTAGCCAAAGCCTAACGTCTGAGCTAAAGCCTAACATCTGAGCTGAGGTGGTTAACCATTTCAAAGTTGTTGTAACCTGAGAGTAACTAATGTCAACGTTTGATCCTCTGCCCTGCACTGCTCCCCCTACAGGACATCTAGAGATGGTGCACTTTCTTCTGCAGGCCGGAGCCGACCAGGAGCACAAGACAGACGAAATGCACACAGCTCTCATGGAGGCATGCATGGTGAGATGACACACACACACACACACACACACACACACACACACACACACACACACACACACACACACACACACACACACACACACACACACACACACACACACACACACACACACACACACACACACACACACACACACACACTTGTTTTCCTATTTTGTGAGGACCCCACATCGATTTCCATTATTCTGTAACAGAGTCCGGACCTAAGTCATTCCTAACCATAGCCTGTCAATGAAGCAATGTTAATAGCTGTGAGGAAGATCATTACTTCTTTTCTTGAGATGTCTTTTTTCCTAGTTCTCCTGTTGTTGTGTTTTTTATTATGGAATTTCAAGGCATACACACACACACCCACCCCATGGGGAATACGACTCTGAGTGGCTGTTTTGCCTGGATAAATGGGTGTTACTCTGTCTGGCCTTAATGGGATAATAATTTATAGAATAAATATTTTACGAGCCAGGGGTGAAACACCACCAGCCAAGTGGTCTGAACAGACTTAATCAGGATGTTTTTTTATGGATGTTTGACAAATGGTTTGTAGTACAGAACCTGTTTTCCTCATCTTTTCCTTCTCATCCCGTTTTTTACCTCCATCTCCTCTCCTCTACTGCTCTCCTCTGAGTCACTCCTCTTTCCTCCTTCTTTCCTCTTTATTTCTCTCCTCTGGCCTCCTCTCCTCGTCTCCTTTCGTCTCTTTTCTCCATCTCTCTCTCTCCCTCCCTCCCTCTCTCCTCTTCCCTCACCCCTGTTCAGGACGGTCACGTGGAGGTGGCTCGGCTGCTACTGGACAGTGGTGCCCAGGTGAACATGCCTGCGGACTCGTTCGAGTCTCCCTTGACGCTGGCGGCGTGTGGCGGCCACGTGGAGCTGGCGCACCTGCTGATCGAGCGCGGTGCCAACCTGGAGGAGGTCAACGACGAGGGATACACCCCGCTCATGGAGGCCGCCCGCGAGGGACACGAGGACATGGTGACCCTGCTACTCTCACAAGGTGAGGACATAGCTGACCGGTTTTTCCCCTATTTTAAGACCCCATGGTCTTGCCTCCCGACCATGACATATTGGTTAACCACTTAGTGCTCAGTTGAATTCTACAACAATGGAATTCTATGGAATATCAAACCCGCTGGCGACTTTTGACAGTTAACTGGTTTTAAATAAACAATGCACAGAAACAGGGTGAAAGTCAGTAGCTTCTTCGGCAGATGTTGACATCTGTATATTTGAATCACAAGTAAATATTCCATAAGAGGGGTTGTTCCACACACCCATAACCAGAGAACATGTCATAGCAGACTGGTTCATGTCAAGCTTCGGTGATGGTTTGCTAAATTAAATTCAGCAAATGTTTGACCCAGTATTTAAATGCAACTAAAACTGCATTATTATTAAGAATAAAGAAGGACCGAGATGGATGGGGACACCAATGCACTTTGTTGACCCTAAAGTTTGAAATGAAAGAAGTGTATTTTAAGAAATTAAAGAAATAAGAAGAATTTTCGATGTTATTGGCTTCAGTGAATGACGATTGCATTCTTCTCTCTCCTCTTTTCTTCAGGAGCCAACATCAATGCCCAGACGGAGGAGACGCAGGAGACGGCGCTGACGCTGGCTTGCTGCGGGGGCTTCCTGGAGGTGGCCGACTTCCTGATCAAGGCCGGCGCCGACATCGAGCTGGGCTGCTCCACGCCACTCATGGAGGCCGCGCAGGAGGGACACCTGGAGCTCGTCAAATACCTTCTGGCAGCAGGTAACCACTGGGCTCTGGTCTTTTCATCCGAAGGCTCATTAAAGCATTCATTGTCTACCAATCTTGAACATGGATCTCTAATGCTCAAGCTACCCCAGAGACTTACCAGTACTGTATCATGGGAAATGTTGGTCCAGCAGTGTCAGTCTTACATATTGTGTTGCACAGTTGTATTTTCCAATCCTTATAACACTTGTCTCTATTGCTCAAGCTACCTGAAAATGGTCTCTTGAGATAAAGAGTCTGTACTCTGGTTTCAGGAGATGTACAAGTATAACATAAATAAGAAAACCTCTAGCATTTTAGGAGGAACCTTCATCATAAATCTGAATACTTTCAAAATATATAAATGTAATGATGAACTTGACTCCATTCAACACAGCACTATTTCGCGAACAGCAGGGTTTCTGTCCCTACTTTGACTGAGTGAGTAAGCTCGATGGATGGACTTGTTTTTATTACAGGAAGTCAGAGCAATCAACAAACCGGTTGCGGGTGCTTGCACAAACACACCACCACAAACACAGTCAAATGAAGAGTAGATCTATATTTATTGGAACATTCTGTCTGTGTAACTTACTTGCAAGTTTGGGTTATTTTCAGCCATAGAGCTGTGTTTGCCAATGGCTGGAATTGTCCCTTACGTCTGATTTACATGGGCGCTACCAAAGCGGTAGAAGCGTGGCGTTCCATTGTTTTCCGTTGGGACGCGGCAGCGAGGCGAGAGGTGGTGACTTAGGGAAGCGATGGTGGCGGGCGGTGGGCGAGCGAGGCTATAAAGTTGAGCTTGGCTGAAAAATGTAGCGGCACCGCAAAGCGTTAACCAATGGGAGAGCTTTCAAAAACCATCAACGCCGTGACGTCACGTGCGTCACCAGCAGTACTGGGATATTTAAAAATGGAGGCTGTTTTTATTTCTGTGGTGTCAAGTCTACCTATTGTTTTTCACAGATGGTTGTTGGGTTAAGGTGACCAATATATTCGCTCCTTTTCCATCATTTTTATTTGTACATACAGTGTTTGTGATTGAAGAGAGACGGTTGTTTGACCACAGCATTTGCTAAGCTAAGCTAATTTGACTGGGAAATGATGCTACGTCACCACGCAAGGCGAGCGAGCAGGTTGAGAGCGTGTGGAAAATACGTCCATGTATCACAGCCGTGAGATTAGGCTTTTCATGCTTACATCAGGGTGTAACAGTATTCGGCTGAAATGGTACATGGTACAGCACATGGTTCTATATTTTGGCACTCTCCTGTAGATCTGTAGGTTCTGGAGATAAAATATTTTGTGTTTGTATGTGTACGTCCAGGTGCAGACGTCCACGCCACCACGGCGACGGGAGACACGGCGCTCACGTACGCTTGTGAGAATGGACACACAGATGTCGCTGACGTGTTGCTGCAGACCGGAGCAGACCTGGTGGGTGTCTCTCTTTTCCCCTCTGACTCCCTCTGACTTTCTCTCTTCCTCTCTCTTGCTCCTTCTGTCTCTCTCTCCATCAATCTCTCTCTCTCTCTCTCTCTCTCTCTCTCTCTCTCTCTCTCTCTCTCTCTCTCTCTCTCTCTCTCTCTCTCCCACCCCACCCCTTCTCCCTCTTCCCCTTTCTCTTTCACTCTCCCTACTTCTCTCCCTCTTGTATCCACTTGCTGTCAGGGCTATAAATTAACCTTTTTTAATCACCAGCCAAAATGGCTAGTAGATTCTAATCTTACTAGCCAAACACACACTCACTAATGGGTCAAAGTGGCCAGTAAGTTGGTCTTTTCTACCAGCCAAACTGATATTTCACCAGCATTTGGCCAGTTGGCAGGTGTTAATTTAGAGCCCCGCTTGCTACTATCCTACAGTGAACGTCATGTCTCTTCCATGCCTACCTACAGACTGCTTGAACAAATAAGTCAGGACTGATGGTTTTCAGCCACACTACGTGATCCAGGATTTGGCTTGGTTTGATGTTTGCACACTCATACTGTCTAGTGTTGGAATGGTGGGGTGGGTGCTGGACAATAAGGGTGTGACATCCATCCGCCCCTTTGCTACACCTGGCTTCAAACCTGAGCCTCTGACCATGATACCAACACCAAGGAATTCCCTTGCGTTATTGATTTACTGGAGGTGCATGTAGTTTCCCCATTAATGATCACTAACGCCAATCTTTTTTGTTTTTCCGTCCTGCCAGGAGCACGAGTCAGAGGGCGGCAGGACTCCACTGATGAAGGCCGCCAGAGCAGGCCACCTGTGCACCGTCCAGTTCCTCATCAGCAGAGGTCAGTCTCATCAGCCAGTCTCTACTCTGTACGCTCCGTAGCCTCCTGACCTACTGAGCTTAGCTTAGCCTGCTTGGCTTTTCACCTTATAGGATTGAAGTGTGTGTCTGTGTGTGTCTGTGTGTGTCTGTGTGTGTCTGTGTGTGTCTGTGTGTGTCTGTGTGTGTGTGTCTGTGTGTCTGTGTGTGTGTGTGTGTGTGTGTGTGTGTGTGTGTGTGTGTGTGTGTGTGTGTGTGTGTGTGTGTGTGTGTGTGGGTGGGTGACAACACCACACAAGAAGATGTGTCCACAATAGTTGTAACTTCTGTCCGAAACGCTACGATACTGCACTTTTGCTGTGTCATACATGTGAATTTTACTGATTTAATCAAGAATTTTCCACATGAAAATGCATATAAAACGCTGTCACCAAATCAAATACATGCAGTAAACAAATGTGTTTAATATATTTTCCTGCTGTTATGGCCTTAACCTCAATCCTCAATCTCTTGTGTGTGTGTGTGTGCGTGCAGGTGCGGATGTGAACAGGGCGACGGCTAACAATGACCACACAGTGGTGTCACTGGCGTGCGCTGGAGGACACCTGGCCGTGGTGGAGCTGCTGCTGGCACACGGGGCCGACCCCACACACAGACTCAAGGTGACATGGAGGAGCTCTCTGGAGCTGTGCCTCTCTCTTGCTATCTATTTGGGGCTGTGCCTCTCTTGCCATCTCTCTTTGTCTGTCTGTCTCTTTCTCTCTCGAATACTCTGTTTTGTTCTCTCTCTCGCTCCCTCTTCCTCTGGATCTCCCACTCGCTTTCCCTCTCCTCTCTGTAGCTGTGTCTCTCTTGCTGTCTGTCTGTCTGTCTGCCTGTCTGTCTCATTGCAACCATCCCTCCCTCCTTCTTTCTGTCTTCCTCTCTCCGTGTCCATATCTCCCCCTCTCAATACCCTGAAATCAAATCTTGCTTTATTGGCCTCAATGCAGTGTTTGCGTAAGCAAAGCAAGAGACACATAACGCATCAAGAATAATATTATTACATTGATGAATGACAGTAACACAGTTGAACCTTTGAACATAGACCCTCCGTAGAATGTACAGCAAGGGATCAATGCAGAACAAATACACTGAAGCCGCCTCTAAAAAAAGTGTCTTCCCCTTTATCTTAATTCACAGACTGAAGATATCACTAGCTCGTTGTGTTTTTTTCCCTCCAACTCCTATCTGCCTTTTGTTTTTCTGTCCATGTCTATCTCTCCTCTCAACCCGTTCCACAGACAGAACGGTCCCCTCTTGATTTCTGTGTCTTTGTCTTTCCTATCTATCCGTCATCTGACCAGCAATGACTTATCACCAATAACAGCTTGTCAATGTAGACATGTTGTGCCGTGTGCCTTGTTTGTGTGCGTGCGTGTATGCATGCATTATCTCATGATGTCGTTTTTTTCTGTTGTCTTGTGGTTGTTGCGTGTAGGATGGCTCTACGATGCTGATTGAGTCGGCTAAAGGTGGCCACACCAACGTGGTGTCCTACCTGCTGGACTACCCCAACAACGTGCCCGCTGTGGAGATCTCGCACATCACCTCCCCCTCACACGATGCCTCCCAGGTGAGGAGCACGGGGGTGCCAGGATGCTCCTCAAAACATCTTTGGGGTTCAGAAAAAAAATGAATAAGAAGAAAAAATACACCTAGTGACGACACTAGTGGAAAATGGAGACACCTAGTGACTGTTCTGTGTAACATGGAGACCCCTTGTGGGTGGATTCCAATATGCAGCCTTCCGTCCTCCCTTGCTGGCTTGCCTGCTTGTGACCTCATAATGCTTTCACAGATGACAAAAAATTAATTCAATATCTCGCAAAAGCACAATTCTAATGTAATTTCGTCATTTGCAATTGGAATGGTGAATGAAGAACTGTCCCCCAAAAATTGTTGTGGCTAGGCTGACAGTGGGGAAACCTTATTGTTTTCTCCACGGAGGCAGGGCGTCAGCAAAATGCGAGGCCACAAGCACAAGTGGAGGACGAAAGTCTGCATATTGGAATGTACCCTGTTACTGTTCTATGTAACAAAAGTGTAATGGAGAATGTGCCAGTGAAAGTTTTGGCAGCAACATTCATGAAGTATTTAATCAGGACATATATTAGCACAATTTGTGAAATCTCAGATTATTCATGCCTATCATGATCTGTCCGAAGGAGTTTGCTGAGGGCTTGAAAAATAGTTTCTTAGCCACTTGAAGGCGTCACGAACAAATGAACACCAAAATGAAATAAACAAATGAATTCATGAAATTGAATAAATGCAATACAAATGAGAAATGTAGGTGAATGAAAAATATCCAAGGCAAAATATCCAATGTAGCTAGTTCATAGTGGAACTGTTAAAAATTGCCAACATGTTTCGGCCGACAATGGCCTTCTTCAGGGCTGTAAAAAGAAAATGTAGGTGCCCTGAACCTGATGTTGGATCACCAGAGATCTGTGCCCATGTGTTTATCCCCCTTCCTTCCTTCTCAGGCTCCCAGAGTCCCATTCCAGGCGCTGGCCATGGTGGTGCCTCCTCAGGAACCAGACAGAGTTCCATCCAGCTCCTCACCCGTTTCCAGCAAAGGTGTGCACAACGTCAGCTTTGCCACTTTTACCCAGAACTCAACACTTTTAGCCTACTCACTATGTAATTCAAGTGTTGTTCACTTGATGTATTTCTCTCATTCGTTTTATAACTTGTGATAATACATCTTTGACTTAGGAGGGTTTTTTTTGCATCTGTTTTGTATCACACTTTTCATGGTACTCAAGAGTAGACGCATGATGAATTCAGTAAAATGTAAATTTGAACTGAATTTGTAACAATGAAGTGGACGGGCATAGTGAGTGTGATGCAAACTTATGTTCTTCATGTATGCGTTTTTGGCCATCCCCAGGCATGTCTAAGCAGCGGCTAGCCCAGCTCCAGAACTCACCTGGTGTGGCTGGCTGTGCCGCTGCGGCCGCCGGTGGTGTCGTCTGTGGGGGTAATGGTGGCGTTGGCGTTGGTGGTGGCCTGGACGCGGAGCTGCTGCAGCCCTTCCACCCGTACCAGCAGCCGCTGGAGTGCATCGTGGAGGAGACGGAGGGCAAGCTGAACGAGCTGGGCCAGCGCATCAGTGCCATCGAGCGTGCCCAGCTGCAGTCGCTGGAGCTCATCCAGGGCGAGCCGCTCACCAAAGACAAGATCGAGGAGTTGAAGAAGAGCCGCGAGGAGCAGGTGTGTATGGCAGAGACCATTGATGAGGACGAGATGATTCAGAAGGAGCCTTTTTTCTGGGGGGCAACCGCTATTCAGACATACCGCTATTACGACATACCGCTATTCTGACACCTGACATGCCATAGGGTAACTGCATGCACTCTCCCTAAACCGAAAACCTTAGCAACTTAGCACAAACCACAGAAATGGCAGATGTCGGTGGAAAACATGACTGTATTCAGACAATAGACATCAATGTCTGAATAGCGGCCAATATGATGCAAAGTTCTAAACTGCATGTCTGTGAGCTGCCCTTTAGGAGACTTGTGGAGGTTCAGAATGAAAGGAATTCAATGTGGAAACGTTTTAAATAATCACTAATTGATCCCATTCTGTTGCACTGGTGGTTTTTTAGCATTTTATATTGGTTTGCATTAGGGATGCAAATGATTAATCGATTAATTGACTTTAATCGATCAATGCATTGATCGATTAAAAAACATAAATCGCAATTAATCGACGACAATTCAACTGACAAGAGACCCAGGTGAAATGGGCATGGGAAGAGTGTGTGTGAAGAGGGGTGTGAATAGTGGGAATATTTAAATCACCGTTGGATTTAAGAATTGAAATAGAATGAATTTAAATGTGGTATTTTATCTCAATTTTTAATTAAAATAATGTAATTTTTTTCCCGAGAAACATTGAGATTTTGGGGGGAAAACGCCGCTTATCAATTAATCGTAAGTCAATCGATAAGGCTATCAACTAATGATTAATGAATTAATCGATAATTTGCATCCCTAGTTTGCATATTGAAAATCCTCAGTGTGGCTCCCTCTCCTGTCGTACCTTGCCATCTCAAGTCGTACTTGTTTCCTCCGGCCTTGTGACCCAAGCAAGGCTTGATGTCATCAATGACATTTCTATCGACCTTAGTAAACATACATATAACGTTTATACGTATATTGACATTTCTATGTCATTTTTGACCTTAGTTAGACATACATACAGCATTTATATGTACACTGACATTTCTGACTGACATTTCTAACTTACCATAACATTTCTATGTTCATTGTCATTTTCGTCATTTTCGACCGACAGCTGCAGAAGAAGAAGAAGATCCTGAAGGAGCTGCAGAAGGTGGAGCGCCAGCTGCAGCTCAAGACGCAGCAGCAGTTCACCAAAGAGTACATGGAGGCCAAGGGCCCCCGCGGCGCCCTCGAGCCGGGACCAGGGGCAGGGGTGGAGAGCAGCACAGCGCCCGGCGCCCCCCTGCCCCTGCCCGGCCAGCAGCCGCCGCCCCAGCCGGGCCCAAACAACTACACCGCCGCCGGCGGCGTCATGGATGCAGAGCTCCTACAGCAGCAGGCTCTGGCGGGAGACTACCGCGCCCTCATGCCACCCTTCGACGTGGACGATGACGCCGACGACGACGTGGAGGTGGCCGACCTCGGGGAGGACGACGAGGGGGTGGAGGATCCGGAGTACGCCAAGCTGCCGCAGGTGGACACCATCCTGTACCGCGACGCCTCCCAGCCCCCGCCTCCTCCACCTCCGCCTCCGCCTCCCCCTCCGCCCCCACAGGCCGCGTCAGATCTCCAGGCGCCGCCGTCCCCTCTGCCGCCGTCGTCCCTCTCCCCACTGCCCTCTCCCGCGCCGGGCTTCGTGCCCATCCAGCCATCCTTGGCCGCCGCGCAGCAGCAGTCCACCGACTTCACGGGCAGTGGCGGCGGTTGCATGGGCGTGGTCGGTGTCGGGGGCATGGTGGAGTACCCGTGCGTGGAGGAGGGAAGCCCCGAGCTGCAGAGGGCCATGCTGGGGCAGCAGCTGCAGCAGCTGGGGCCGGGCGGGCTCATGGCACAGGGCCCCGACGGCCTCATGGTGGCCACGCCCGCGCAGACGCTCACCGACACGCTGGACGACATCATGGCGGGTGGGTACCCATGTCACCACCCCCTAACACCACTCTACAGGCCCTGCAGAAAGCTCTTCTTACATCACGGGGTGTTTAGGCTTTATGAGGTGGAATTAAGCTTATTGGTGTGCAGTTGCCATGGAGTTTTTGATTTAAAAGAAAAAAAACAGTACATGGTACATTGACGATATGAAACCAATAAAGAATATTATCTCGAAATGCTCTAGGTCAAAGCAATATACATGTTTTTGATAGTAGTGATAATGAGGTGATATTGTTTTTAAACCTGCTTTCCGGTTTAAACCTGAGTACCGGTACTTGTGTAGTTGATCCAATAAAGATCTGTCAGTGTTGAATGTAATGTGTTCATGTGTGTGTTGCGTGCTGTGCCTCTAATGTGTTTCCCTGTGTTGCAGCAGTGGGCAGCAGAGTTCCCATGATCCCTCCCACCTCCCCCACGCCTCCGGCCCCCGGACAGCTACCCGGCACAGCGGGCTCACCCTCCATGCTGCCCCTCTACCCCTCCGTCGACATTGACGCCTATGTACGTTTTCGCACGCACGCACACACACACACACACACACACACCAAACAGAATGATCTGTAGTACCCCTTTTTCTGATTGTGTAAACATTTTTGACTATGTCAGAAGTTTTTGACCAGTGTGTTGGCTTGGTTTGGTTTGGTACAAAGGACTTTTGACTGGGTTGTGATTCATGCTGTGTGTCTTGTGTGTTTTTGTGGTCTAGACGGAGAGCAATCATGACACGGCGCTGACGCTGGCGTGCGCTGGGGGGCACGAGGAGCTGGTGTCGGTGCTCATCACACACGGAGCCAACATCGAGCACCGCGACAAGAAGGGTACGCACGGCCTACTGACGCCTATTCAAGACCTGTGTGTGTGTGTGCGTGCGTGCGTGCGTGCGTGCGTGCGTGCGTGCGTGCACGCGTACGCGTACGTACGTCTTCCTGTGTGTGCGTGTATGTGTGTCCCTGTGCTTGCTTGCGTGGCTGTGCGTCTGTGTGTGTTCTGTTGTGGTCACATTTCATATCAAGGTGTTTTTTAGTAAAGAAACCATGCACCCAACGGTTACCAAAATACCAACCCAGCTGGAATATAATTTTGTACAGTACACACTGACAAATATGTGCCCACTGAGCAAGCACCCCAGTGATCGGTCTTCACTTGCTCTTCGGAAAGATATTTGAGTGTGATTCAGTGTGAGTCAGTGGGAATTAATTTGTGCCCTGGCGCCAGCATAATCTCCATCCATGTTCGTCGCACCTTGTATCTGGCTACATGCGCCCAATAACATGTGCCTCCCTCTTTTCGGCAGGTGTGATCAGAATATCCGATCTGATTATTTACACTATAGACACATTCACATATATCCGATTTACATCCACAGTTGGAAACAGCCTGATTAGAGTCACTTCAAGTGATTGGCGTGGTCTCTAGCCCCCTTAGTCTGTGTTTACTGTAGAGGTGGTTTAATGACTAATGATTAAGATAAACAAGGGGAGAGACATAAGGGGTACGTTTTTGGGACAGAAAAAGAAAAACGAAAGCAATAACACACTGAGACATTACAATACTTAACAATGGCTGTTCAGTAGCTTTCCACTTGGATTTTTTGTGTGTATCGTGTATAAAAGGATTCGGACTAACAGCCGAGGCAGTCGAGTTGTGTTTGTGTGCGTGTGTGTGTGTTCCCATGTCTATTTCTCTATCTTCTTGTGTTGCTTCTGTGTGCATATTCGTGTTCCTGTGCCTTTACAAAGGTGAGTAAATGTCAAAATTCTTCAAATAAATTGTACTTTAATGACCAAAAATGCACTTGGGACATTCAGTGCACTTTCTATTTAAAAGAAAGAAAATGGGGAGAAGTATTTCAATTTTATGAAATTTCACAGAAAGTGAAGGAATGTAATGTAAAATACTAGCAGTGTTGACATTTGTCTTTCGGAACTCAAAATTTGTTGTACAAAGTTACCGTTAAACTATTCTCAAAGTTGGGCTCAGAGTTGGGTATATGCACGTCACCACAGCATTCGATTGGCAGTGTTCGATATTTTAGACTTTCCTCCTGTTGTTTCTCCTCTCCACTTGTCGCTTTAGTAGACCTACCAAATATGAACAGTGTTTGCATGCTGTAAACATTAATCTCTCTGCCGCGGTAGGTGTTATTTGAGTGCTTTTTCATATAGGCTTGCAGACATATTGATAAGAGCCCTACACACATTTCAAACACCAAATGCACCTCACTCATTGCATGGAACACAAACAACAGTCTTGCTACCGAACCATTTAAATCTTGCCTGTGCCATAGTTGCTGAACAATCTGTGTGATAAATGCATTTTGAAGATTGTCAAACTCGTGTCTGCTCTCGGGTCAAAGACGTCCACAAAGGAATTGTCATTCAGTGTAACGGATACCTTCTGCTGACTGTAACTGTAAAAAACATGACTCTTTTTATTTATTTATTTTTCCAGTGAATTCATGAAAGCCTCGGCTGTCATCCATTCACTTGAAACAATTTTAAAATCTTGTTTTTTTACAGTTACAATCAGCAGAAGGTATCCGTTACACTGAATGACAATTCCTTTTTGGACGTCTTTGACCCTCTCGCTAAAAGGTTTTTTGTTGAGATCGGTTGAGTAACAGTGCATTTGCGATGCAGTGACATAAGAAAAAGCTCATGTCGGGAAACGTGTGTAATGTGTATGACGCGCGTGGTAAAAAAAGTTTGGCTAACAGAATTCATCTCGAGTTGTGAGTTCTGGCATTCTGAGAACAACAGTCAGGTTTAGGTCAACTCAAAAGATATTTTGTGGGTACTTTCATGTCCCTGCCGCACAGATTATCTTCTTAAAGGAGCAGCCGCCCTTTTTGAAGATTTTTTAAGATTCTCTCTCTCCAAAATGTCTATTTCTGGAAATTCAAAATGGCGGACCATGGAGAAGATCCCCCTTTTAATGTATGAAAAGTGCAATTTTTCCAGTCAAAATGAATACTTAGAATTTGATGGTGGTTGTAAGTATTCATGAAAAAGATAACATCAGTGAATGGGTAGCATGAATTCTGGAAATAAACAACTAAAAATCTTGCACAGTGTACCTTTTAAAGTACAATTCATTTGAAGAATTTTGACATTTACTCAGCATTGCAAAGGCACTGCTATTATTTTGAGCGCAACTGTGTGTGTGTGATGGTACTGGTATTACTAACGTGTTCTCCTCCTCCAGGCTTCACTCCTCTGATCCTGGCGGCCACAGCCGGGCATGTTGGAGTGGTGGAGATCCTGCTGGACAAGGGAGGAGACATCGAGGCCCAGTCCGAGAGAACCAAAGACACACCCCTCTCCCTGGCCTGCTCCGGGGGACGACAGGAGGTGCGCGCTCTTCTCATACACACACACACACACACACACACACACACACACACACACACACACACACACACACACACACACACACACACACACACACACACACACACACATACGCTTTTGCCATTTTTCGTCATGTTGATCAACTTGAGAGGAGAATCCACACATTTTCTACGTCACTTGAGGTGTTGTGGAGACATGGACGCAGTCTACTCTCAACTATGTCTCTTTGCTCTTTGATTTTTTTTCTCATCAAATGCATAAGATCATATATAACACAAAATTGAAGTGATTAAATAAATGTATTCCTGTGGTATGCAGTCACATTGTAATGTGTAATTCTTCTGTGGGGATATGCTTATGAAGTATTTCATATATGACTGTACCTGTGTTGTCAGGTGGTTGAGCTGCTGCTGCTGCGTGGGGCCAATAAGGAGCACCGTAACGTGTCGGACTACACCCCCCTCAGCCTGGCCGCCTCTGGGGGATACGTCAACATCATCAAGATCCTGCTCAACGCCGGAGCAGAGATCAACTCCAGGTACTCCCTCTCAGCCTCCTTCAGCCCTCTCTGTCCCTTCACTTAAAACATAGAATTGCAACCGTTAGCCATTCAAACATTTAAAGAAACATAGTACTGTATATTAATCCTACTCTTCATATACTGGATATCTATTTGGGCTGTATTGAATAACACTTTTATGTTCAGTGATGATTGTATGGAACATTTAAACACAAAGACATGTAAATATTGTTGTAACCCAGTGGTTCCCAACCTTTTTTTGGCCCAAAACCCCGTTCTGACGCCCCAAATTTCTGGGGACCCCGTACACATATTTTCTCCACAACCGGAAAAAAAACACATCTGAGCTAACCTGTTGGCCATTAAACCTATTGCTATTTCTGAAAATCTAAGATTTGTTTCACACCTAGACGTTTCAGGTGACCCCATTTAAATTCCAGGCGGCCCCACATGGGGTCCTGACCCCACTGTTGAAAAACATTGTAACCTAAAAATATGCATGATGTCCCCTTTAAAGGGTAACGTTTAGGTTAAATTTATAACTAAATATATACTGGATGTTGTCAGGAGAGGTGTTTTGAAACATATATGTGAAATTCACAGTCTATAACAAAGCCAAACTGCAATATTTTTATGAAAATGTATCATTTTACAGCTACTTCTGAAGTATTCGGCTCCTCACTGGCAGAGCCTCTATGACGTAGATAGAGGGAGTCCAACTAAAGTTCTGGCTCAGCTCTCGCTTGTGGATGTAGGCTTACCAACCATTTTGGTTCTAGTAGAGAGACTGGGAAAAGTGGACAGTTATATTGTATGTGGGCTATTGAAAATGGTCTATTACTGTGTTTGTGCATTGTGTATTAAAAAAGACAGATCAGCGGGTCTATCGGTTTATCTAGAATATGAAACTGTTCTGGGTATCCGCGCTGTCTGTGGCCATGCGTAATTTGCGATTATAAACAGGGGGGCGATATCTAGGCCTATCTCTCCTTTGCTTTCACATGAGAGATGCATTTCATAGGCAAATCTAAAATAGTCTCAAAGTAGACCATTACATAGGCTACTTAGAAATAGCGACTACTTTAATATTTTTTCCCAAAAACGGCATTTGCCGTGGAGTAACGACATGCCTGCCGCCTAAATGGACTTGCGCCCTCTGTCCATGGTGCTGAAACCGCGGCACTACTCTGAAGCGAGTTACAGTTTCACGAGGGGGTTGGTTTACAGGCTACAAAAAGACCAAACTATATAATAGGCTATGGTTGAAGGCCCTACCCTTTGCCGACAATGATGAGAAATAATATGGTCACTCACTGTGCAAAACTGTGCACGGTGCAAAACAATACTCATAGCACCCGAGAAAAATGCCATGTTGTAAAAATGGCATATAGCCTATATTCAATTTCAGTTCACTGCTCAGTAGGCCTATTACATGAAACTTCAATAAAGCTCATCCACATGCATGTCACAAAACAATAAACCAGGCGGCGGGACTTTCGATTATATTCCCTCCAAAAATGTCCGCATGTCACAAAAAACAGTTATTTGCATTGTCCGTAATTATACCAAACTAAAAAAGTAATCAAGAAAGTAGCCTAATCACTAAAGAAGAAATCAAGTCTTCAGATGCTATAATCCTCGTTACAAAACTGAAACAAAAATGCCAGCACAAATATTACCTATAGCCTACCTATGTTTGCACTGCGAGCTGTCCACGTGTGTGGTGCTAGGGGCGAAATGTGCACTGGCAGCACTCGTCGTTGAGTTTGGGAGATGTGGATGCATGTCTCCCGCTGCCCGTCAACGTCTAAAGACAATGTCTCGTGATAGTGGTGGGAAATGCAATGTCATCTCATAATCATCTCATATGCGATGTAGGCTATAATCTCGAAGCGTGCATACGATTTCATCTTGGCCAGTCAGAGATGGCACCAGTTTTTTAAAATGGCTGCACCCTGTGCGCCGGGAAGGCTGTTTTCTTAAAACTAATAAAGAAACCTGCTTCATCATTGGCGGGTATGCAGTGACTTAACTGTTTGCGCAAGAGCCTCCAGTATAAGCACCTGTTCGGCGTGATCTAGCACAGTCGCAACAGTTGCAACCTCGCGCATGCAACTCCATTAAAACGTGGACTTCGGTATGAGGTCTATTCTGAGCAATATGAACCAATCGAGTCGGCTTTGCTATTAAGCAAAATACTTCACTTATGTCTACTTTACTAAGAGGTATTTTGTGTAGGCCTAATATTTGGAGACATCACCTTTCCCTTTCTGCAAAGCGCTTTCGGGAAGCACGTCTCTCTCTCTCTCTCTCTCTCTCTCTCTCTCTCTCTCTCTCTCTCTCTCTCTCTCTCTCTCTCTCTCTCTCTCTCTCATACACATGCCAACTCGTCCAACTCTTCGCAAGACGACGGCTATGTTTAATGTCACATGGCTTGTCTTGTTGGATAGGCTACCAGGCAAACTTGCAAGCACCTTAAGTTTCGATTGTGCCGCTTGGAGAGGAGGCATTTAAATGTTACAATTTAGGCTATTAAAGTAGGCATCGCCTACACACGTTCCGAATTTTTTTGAACTTTAACACGTTGTGCAAAATGAGTAGGCCTAATTTAAAGCGCACCGGTTACTAAACGAGGCCGGCTACTAAACGGGGCCGGTGTCTATTTTTCCGATTTTTCACAACACCCGGTTACAAAACGAGGCCGGCTACTATTAGGAGCCCGGTTACAAATCGAGGAAATACGGTAGCCTAATAACGGTCTGGCACACCCTCATGGCGCTGCTGCAGCGCATTGACATGGAGGAAACCTACAACAAATATTATTATTTTAAATAATAAAATGGTTCAGACGGTAGGCCTATCTGGTGGATACTGCCACTGTTTAAGGCCATTTAACTTGTTGAAATTTAGCCTATAGGTCTGGAAAGGTGTTACAATATTATAATCTGGCCTATTCTCTGCGGTGCTTAGTATGTCTGTAGAACGCGGCGACTCCCTCTATCTACGTCGGATTCTAAATGTTTGTTTAAAAGAAGCCGCCGTTATTTTTGACAAAGTTTTCTGAAAATGTTGTTTATGCAATAATTCGGTATTTTGACATATATCACATCTAAATTTATGTATTGAGGTTCTTAAAATGAGATTTAGTGGTGTTTAACCTGCAAGTTACACTTTAAGAGTGTACCGTCACACCAGTGTGATGGGAATGTTCGGGCAGTGAAAGTTCTATAGAATTCTGGGCATCATTCAATACAATATGGAATTTTAGAATCTTGCATTGTTATAGAACACATTCTTTTTATAGAATGTTCAAAAACCCACCCTCTTAAAGGTTAAAGCCGGTTTGGTGAGCATACAATTTCGTGTGCTTGTGCCTCTTGCTGGACAGACGGCAAGCTGGATATCTCCTTGATGCAGTTAGAAATTTTCATATTGAAAGTCATAGTAAAAACGTGTCTTGGTGCAGAATGGGCAACAAGCTGGGCATGTCCCCATTCAGCAGTTAAAGATTTTAAAATCGAAACTTACCAAAGTAATAATGTCCCCGTGTAGGAGGGGCAGCAAGCTGAGCATCGCTCCCTTGAGATGCAGTTAGAGATTTTCACATTGAATGTCATCATTGTAAAAACGGCAAGCTGGGCATGTCCTCATGTAGCGGTTAGAGATTTCAAAATCGAAAGTTACCGAAGTAATAATGTCCCCGTGCAGGACGGGCAGCCTGCTGGGCATCTCTCCCTTGATACAGTTTCTCTCTTGATGCATTTTCTCTTCTTGAATTGTTTGTCTGTGCAGGACGGGCAGTAAGCTGGGCATCTCTCCGCTGATGTTGGCGGCGATGAACGGCCACGTGCCGGCGGTGAAGCTGCTGCTGGACATGGGCTCCGACATCAACGCGCAGATCGAGACCAACCGCAACACGGCGCTCACGCTGGCCTGCTTCCAGGGCCGCGCCGAGGTCGTCAGCCTGCTGCTCGACCGCCGCGCCAACGTGGAGCACCGCGCCAAGGTCTGACTCTTCATCCGATTTTTGTTTTTTAGACATGCGATGTTAATTTCACTAAACCGGTTCCCTCCACCGGTCACCAAACTGCTGCTGCTGTTGTGTGTCAGCCTTCCCTTTACTTCACTTCACTACTGACCCCTCTGTCTTAACAATCAAGGCTGGCCTTAATCAGGAGCTGACATCCCAGGGTCAGAAAGTTAAAACCCTGCCAAATATTTTCTCCAGCCAATTCGATGTACTAACTGTTCCGAAGTACCACACACCTTCAGCCAGGTTGACAAGCTAATTAGTCTAGTAGTGACCTGTGTTGGGAGCACATTGGCCTCGTTTGCACGAGACATTAAATTCAGAATTAACTAAATTTAATGCTGAATAAAACTTAATTCTGCTTTGAAAACATGTAAACGCTTGCCAATTTGGAATTAAAAGAATCTGCAATGCAAGCGCAATTGAACGATTTAATTCTAAATTATTAATTCAGAATTAAAAACATCATGCAAACGTCCAGTTTGTTTGTCCTTACTCCTCTGGCGTGCCTGCCTTATCAACCAAGGTCTGCCTTTACTTCCCCCTGTATGCCTTCTTCAGTACTGCTCCTCTCTTTGTTGTCGTCTGTGAGACTTTATAGCGCATGTTCACTTCACTACTCATTCCCCTCATCCTCTGTCTGTCTTGAGTCCCTTAACAACCAAGGTCAGCGTCTCCACACCCACATATTCCCTTCACTACTGTTCCTCCTCTTGTTGTTGTCTGTCGGCCCTTCCGAGTACACTTCACTCTTCTTCTTCTCCCCATCCCCTGCCTGTCTTGGCTCACTTAACAGCCGAGGTCAGCCTGTTCCACATATATTCCCTTCACTGCTGTTCCTCTCCTTGTTGTTGTCATTTTCTGCAACCTTCCACAACATGTTCACCTCACTCCTGCTCTTCGTGCCCCCCATCTCGACTTCAGTGTGTCTTGACTCCCTTAACAGTAAGGGTCAACCTTAGCCACCAACACTCTGTGTTGGGGTTGCCCTTGGAAGAGAATTGTTTGCAAAAAGCTTTTTGGGAAGAGCAAGGGATGCTGAGACATCTCCGCTCTTGTATAAAGAGCAATATGGCAATGTGTTTGTCCCAGTCTTCCCCTCCGAATGTTCACCTCACAGCTCCTGTCTGACCGCCTTCACTGCCTTGTTACATGCCTTTAGCATAGGTGTTAGTTTCGGCCCAGCTTACAAGCCCTGCCATGTTTTTCTCTTAACACAGGTCAAACATCGGACAACATGCCGATAAAACCTCAATGCCTCTCGCTTTCTGTTTTCTTGCTTACATGCACAGACTCTGTGCTTTTGGCCATTATCAGATCTTATTTTTGTCATCCATGCACTGTAAACAATTCTTGGAAGGCAGGCTTATTTTCCTAGTTTCAAGTAAAAACTATCTAGTCAAACTTAAAGGTGCCCTATTATGCTATTTAGAATAACTTTCATTGTTAATATTTTGCTTTACTGTGGTTAGTGGAGTTAATTTTGAATGATCACTTGTTTTCATGTCCATTATTTTTTATCATTGTGTACATGCACCCTACGCCGCCTGTTTGAAACGCGTGGAAGTGCAGAATGTTAGACCCTTCAACATTCTGAAATCTCGACGCAGCATGGAGCGTTTCATCAAGCATTCTATTACTAATATTACGTCAGCAGCACAGCTGTTTTTGACCTGGAATCCAACCCTGTAGCCTAGCCTATGTCTAAAGTTGACAGCCAAATAGTTCACCCAATGTCCACAATTAATCTGAAAAGGACGCATCATAAGTCCCACGTTGTTATTTGTGCGCCTTGCTGTGTCATTTGCTGAAACCCAGTCCCTATCCAATGCGAGTCTTCCGTGCATGGGCTTCAGTTTGATTTCAAAATCGCTTGGGACAATTAGGCTGCCATTAATCTGAGAAAGGGTTGAAAGTGCTGGGTACAGGCTATTGCTTCCGATTTGAGGTTTCATGAAATAATACGCATATTGCATATGATGCGTAATAACGCGATTGTGACCATATTTTTTTTTTAAAAACTAATAGCCATCTGCGCTGTCTTGTTTATTTCTGATATCCTGCGCTGAAGAATCTTTATCTTAAACATTATTAACGCAACAGTAGGGGCCTGATTGGTTAACCCGCTGTCTAGCCTTGCATACTGTAGCCCTAAAGTTGAAGTTATCAGCCAAGTTTACTGCTCGCAAACAGACAAGTGTCGCGCTGGTCTAGGTGGGAGAAGTCTAGATCTGCTGTTGACAGGTGGAAATTTGAAGACACAAAGAATGTTCTGGGATTGAAATCAGATCACATTCCCTTGTTAATGACAAGTTAACCTTCACAAAATAGGCTATCCAATAAGCTAATCATCTGCAATTGCTGTACACAGTTCAAAGGATAGGCCTATTTATTCATTTTCTTCGCTCCCGCGGCAGCCCCCATCTGGCTGTCAAAGACGCAGTCCGAAATTGAAAGAGTGCGCCCAGTAAGACAAGGGCACGACTTGTCGGACTCAAACCTATCAATTCAACGTCTGTCAGTGATATCGTGACACCCTATTTGTGATATGAACTCCGTGTTCAAATTCGTCCTGTGGTCTATTTGCAAGCCAGACTGAATAGGCTACTGAGCGCACGCGTTGTTGGCTTTTAAAAATGAGTTCCTGTTTGCTCGTTGTCTGTAGGCCTAATGCACAATGGTGATAGGCTATGCTTCATAAAAATACATTTCAAGGTATTTTCAGGTGCATGGTTTCATTTTAGTAACTGCATTTCTATTTAGTCCCCGGCAGAAATGATGCGCACTGGATTGGAAGCGCAATGGGCAGTCCTCGATGGATTGGTTTCATGGGTCTTATAATAACGCCTAGGCCTAGTCTCGGTTTCGTGTTTTTTTTGTTCGCATTTATCGACAGGACAGGATTTTTTTAATATAACAATAGGCCCTATCCGTTTCAGTTTCAGTTTCATTATTTTTGGCATGCCGCCCGACGACTCGACCAGTTTTAAACGACGTCAAGCCAATATCCACGTTGCTCTTGCAGATATGATGAACAAAACTGCGTTGCATTTTAATTACTGAATTGTAGCCTACGCATAGCCTATACTAACTGGCTAATCCTTGCCAACATTGCTGATGCAAACGGCTGCTGGTCATGTCGTGATACCTATTTGGATAACATCAGCGCACGTCTTCTAATTAATGTTATGCTTCAAGCGGCAATACAAGTGTAGGGTTTTCACATCTTACCAAACAAAAGTTAGTCTTGCCAACAGCATATGCAAAACGGCCCTGAAGCGAATAGAGAGAGAAAGGAGAGATTCGAGTCTTTCACCCACTTGGAAGTGTTTTGGATTCTCAGTGCGCAACTGCGTTAACGCGTTCTGCCTGTTTTCGACCTTCCTCATTCAACTGTTTCTGGCCCGTTAGCCATAGGCCTACCAACCGGTATTTTATCAATGTAAAATGCAGCTTTAATATCACAATGAAACAAAAAAGATATAACTTGGGCCACAGATGAGTGTAGCCTCCAGTCTAGACCGATGCTGTAGCCTATTGACTGAGCCGATTTATGAATTGAAAAAAAAAAAACATGCGTAATGGAATAAACTTGTGGATGGCGAAATCCTACACTATCCTTGTAGGCTACACTATTCTTGTACACTATTTTGTACACTGAGTGGTGTATTCACAAATAGGATACATCTCATCACAATACTGTCAAATTCAGATAGGCCTAGGCTATGTGGCTGCGATGAACAAATGCGCATTAGGTCTACTGTCTCTGCAATTAATAAATGGTCTGTGACATCGTCAACACTCCATCCCATAAGCAGCAATGTTAGGTACAGCATGACGTAGACCCGTACCGGAAACAAAAGCTATAGAATGTTGAAAACCCAACCACGCGTTCTCTGACAGTTGAGAAATAGCGTTCCTGCGGCAGAGAAATTCTCCCCCAAGAGGCCAATTTGTGAAATGCAGCTTTCACCAAGCTTTTACATACAACAGATGCTGTGTAACCCAATAAATGGGTAGTAGACATGAAAAAGCATAATAGGACCCCTTTAATTTAAGTAAAAAAATCGCCTAATAACTTTTTTACTTAAATTAAGACTGACTAGATGTAAAGATTGACTTAACTCAAAACTACAAAAAATGTTCAGTTTTTGGTGTTGAACTGCCTCTCAGTATGAAATGTACTATACAAAAACATGTCTTGACTGGCTTGATCTCACCACGGATCTTGTGTCTTGTTTGCAGACGGGTCTGACTCCGCTGATGGAGGCTGCGTCGGGCGGCTATGCAGAGGTGGGCCGCGTGCTGCTGGACAAGGGTGCGGACGTCAACGCCCCTCCTGTCCCCTCCTCTCGTGACACGGCACTCACCATCGCCGCCGACAAGGGCCACTACAAGTTCTGCGAGCTCCTCATCATCAGGTGCGACCACTTATACTAGGGCTGCCGTGGTGTAATGCCGTGTACAGACCAAGAGCGAACGGAGCGAATGAAGCGACGGAAGTCATTATTTCTCTATGGAGGGCATGCGACCTGCGCTACCAAAGCGAATTCGCCAGGAGCGAAGCTTCTTGCGCTACCAGAGCGAATTTTGACGATTAAACTAAATCTAATCGCAGGCGAATTCGCTCTGACGCTGTTCGGCGAAAACCAATCGGAACGTTCATATCTCCGAATGTCCCAGGCTGTCAAGCCAGAGCCGTTATGTGATTAGCTGAATCAAACATGTCAATGCTGCGTCTTGAGCGAATACAGCGAATTCAAGGCGAAACTTCTTCTGCTACCCACGCTACCAGGCAGCACAGTTTGCTCTTGGTCTGGACACGGCATAATGGTGAGGGAGGTGGGCTTAAGACCACAGGGGTTGCAGGTTCGAATCTCACCCTTACCTCTCCCTATACCTCCACCCATGGCTGAAGTGCCCTTGAACGAAGCGCTTAATCCCACATTGCTCCAACGACTAACCAATTCCCTGTAAATAACTGCAAGTCACTTTGGATAAAAGCGTCAGCTAAGTGTAATTTAATGTAATAATCACATTTGGAGATAGAATGATCGAATGGACACTGTGCGTTTTCATCATCAACTGAACTTGGGTGCACAATAAACACCCATCTGACCAAATTTAGTTTGTGATAGAGGACCACAGTGTTGTGTGTATGCTACTGTGCATGCAGTAGTAATTTGACTTTCCCCTGTGTTCAATCCCACTGAAAACAACCTAACCTACTTCTATTCCTCTCACAGAGGGGCCCACATCGACGTGCGTAACAAGAAGGGCAACACCCCTCTGTGGCTCGCGGCCAATGGCGGCCATTTTGATGTTGTCCAGCTGCTGGAGCAGTCAGGAGCTGACGTGGACTCCGCAGACAACCGCAAAATCACCCCCCTCATGGCCGCCTTCCGCAAGGTACGACACGAGCGACGCGGTGGTGTCTGATTACATTTGGCCAACTGCTGACAACCGCTTTGATGACAGCCAAGAGAAGTGATGCGCTTTGCATGATAGAATCATGACAAGGCACAAATGGCACAAGGCACATCATCCACACTTACAAATCAGCATGTCATTGTGGTCCTAACTTGTTTGTTTTCCCCCTCAGGGCCATGTCAAAGTTGTGCAATACCTGGTGAAGGAGGTGAACCAGTTTCCTTCAGACATAGAGTGCATGAGATACATCGCCACCATTGCGGATAAGGTACGTTGGCGACCACATGGTATTTGAAGGCATTCTGAGGTCAACATTATTTGTTTAAATCTTTCTATGTGAGTGGGGTTTGAATGAGGTAACAAGCATGGTCCATTTTTATAATCCCTGTGATTAACCTGGTCTGTGTGATGTTTCTGCAGGAGTTGCTGAAGAAATGCCACCAGTGCATGGAGACCATAGTGAAAGCCAAGGACCAACAGGCTGCCGAGGCCAACAAGAATGCCTGCATCCTCCTCAAGGAGCTGGACCTGGAGAAGGTAGGCACATCGCTAGCAGCCATTTTTTTTGTTTGTCCCTCACAAGATAAAGAAGTGTGCATTTTTGGCAGAAAGCTGCCATATCAGTGCAATATTTCATGAATGTCATAATGGTGAGTCTGTGATGAGTTGGTTTTTTTATGATGTTTGAAGCATAGTATGGTTTCATTCAACAAATGCTTCTGCTGAAGTGAGAAGCAATAATGTTATGGGCATGGATAACTCAAGTTTAAAAAAAAGGATATGTCATTATTTCAAATTCTCTAACTATAAATGTTTTGACGTGCAGTCCCGTGAGGAGAGCAAGAAGCAAGCGCTGGCTGCGAAGCGAGAGAAGCGCAAGGAGAAACGCAAGAAGAAGAAAGAGGAGCAGAAGAGGAAGGCGGAGGAGGAGGAGGAGGCTAAGGTCAAACAAGTCTTTGATGAGAAGGACCAGAAGGAGGACTCCGCAGATGGTCAGTGGTGACCTCTCACCTCAACGATTCATGTTTGGTCTTTGATTAATTACACTACAGAACACCTTCCCAGAAACTCTGTGTTGATTTTTCTGACAGTTTCTGCAACATTGTTGGATGTCATCTGATTAATTCGTATTAGTAATTAGTAACACATTTGTAATTACAGGATAGTCTTGACTACTCTTTGCACAGCAATGGTTTTCATGAAGGTTGTTCTTTCCCTATTGTGTGTGTGCAGAAGCCGAGGTGCCCATTGAGCCTCCCAGCGCCACCACGACCACCACCATCGGAATCTCTGCCACCTCGCCCACCTTCACCTCCGCCTTCGGCAAGAAGCGCGCCAGCCTCACCACGCTGCCCTCCGCCGGCCGCAAGAGCAAGAAGAACAAGCTGAAGGAGACGGTGTGCCCGACCGGCACACAGCCCATCATCCTACAGGACCCCCAGGTCAGTCGGAGCTCATAAACTCATCTCTTATTTCACGCTAGTGCATTCCTCATCTTGGTTCAATGCATTTTGTTGTTGCTACTTGTAAGTTAGGGGCCAAAACACTTTTTTCCACATAGTCCATGGTTTTTTTTTTAGCCTTTATTGAGGAACTGAGTGGAGAGACACTGGGAAGAATCAGGAAATGACATCAGATTGGAATTGAAACCGGATCCCTAGTATAATGGTACAGCGTTTTAGCCCATGAGGCACGGTACCACCTAGAATGTGTCATTTCACCCTTCTGCTTTCCGCATGTTGGCCCAACGCATTTTGTGAGGCAACGGCGTGAGGCATTTGTGAGGCAGTGGCGTTTGAAGAATGACTAGTCGCGCAAGAGCAAAATACTATATTCCACTGGGTACAAAATTCTGTTGCTAAAGGATAGAATGCAAAGCTGTGCCGCGACCAAAAACGTGCCTAACCCTGATTTAGAGTAGTAGAGTAGAGTAAAAAAACATGTTGTTTGGAGGTTAGTCATTAACGGCGACAGAAGTGGTTTAGGCATTGGCTAAGGCAGTGTACTGTTACGCAAGGGACCTGGGTTTCTATTCCGGCCCAAGGTGTTTTCCCCGATCCTCCCCATCTCTCTCCTGATTATTTCCTGAAATAAAAAGTCTTAAATAGCCCAAAAAACAAACAAACAAACAAACAATGTGGTTTACCTCCTTCTCATGTCGCCCAGGTGGCGCTGGCCCCCCACAAGGCCGACCGCAACAAGATCAACGGCGAGCCTCGAGGTGGCGGAGTGCCGGGCGGCAACAGCGACTCGGATAACCTGGACAGCGGCGACTGCAACAGCGAGAGCAGCAGCGGCAGTGGCGGCGGTGGCAGTGGCAGCAAGATCCGGGAGCTCAGCGACGTCCCCTCGTCCTCTTCGTCGTCCTCCTCGTCCTCATCCTCCCATTCCTCCTCGGCTCTCCTGGGCATCGCTGCTGGGCACAAGATGCAGCAGCCCACGCCCGACAAACATCAGAATGCCAGAGAGGAGAAGGTCTCCCCCTCTAAGCCCCAACAGAAGTAAGGCTCCTAGTTCTATTTTAAAGGGGAGAGGGAAAAATCTGCACTCACGAGCTGAGTCTCATTATCTATTTATCAAATACCACCAAGTCTACAAGCAGATGCGTTTCAGCCCTTAAGCCATCACATCATCAGTGCGTTCTGGTTTCCAACATCTGGCTAGCTACTCCAGAAGCAAGTCTTTAATTGTTTAATTGATTTATGGCTTGAGAGGAGAACTTTGGTGTTACATGAACTGGGTATGTTGGTGCATGATATAATCGCTGTGTTGCTTCTCTTCTATCTGAATTTGCTTCTCTTGCTTAATTGTTTTACTGACAAGGATTGAGCTACTCCAGGATGTGTTGATGTGTTTAAAATTAGTGGAATGTCTTGAAGCTTCCTCTGTGACTTGAGCCTTGTGTAAGCCTGACAAAACAGTAAAAATAGTTAAATATGAAATGGCTATGCAATATTTGTCTTCCACTTACTGATCAAGGAAAACCAATTAATAATGCCAGATATAATTAGCCTACACAGCAACGTTTTCTTCTCATTTTGCCCACTTTCTAAGGTGGCATTGAATGTAATGCTGGTGTCCCCACTGTAAATCTCACCATCTCACTCTCTCACGTCCTCCTCCACCAGGGTCCATGACGGTGATTCTCACTCATCCTCGTTCTCATCGGTGAAGAGCACCTCACTGCCCATCACCTCCCCCAGCAACAAGATGAACCTCACCAGCCCCAAGAGAGGCCAGAAGAGAGAGGATGGATGGAAAGAGGTGGTGCGGAGGTAAGATGATTTGAATTAGATTTTTTTTTTTGATTCTGTACCTAACATCGTTACACACCGTCTATGACTCAAAATGAATGGTGGTACAAACAAAATAAATGCCATGTAGAAATATTCTAGTTGAATACATTTTGAAGAAAAAAGGAATCTTAGTCAATCTCATGTAAGAAAGAAAAAACAGGCTTACTTTTTGGTTACTTTTCATTGTATGGTCCTTGTAACAGAAAAGTATATCAGCATTGTTATGTATTTGCACTGTACCTTAGGTTGTATTGGTATGTTGAGTGCTCGTACATACTACATGTTGACAAGAAACGGTAAACTAAAGTCCTAGCTACTTCTCCAAAGGATGTGATTTCATGTGGATGGGTGTGAGACTCGGGTCATTCATTGATGAACTATCCTGATAGTTGTTCTGTCTCCAGATCCAAGAAGCTGCCGGTGCCGGCCTCGGTGGTGTCTCGCATCATGGGCAGAGGCGGCTGCAACATCACGGCCATCCAGGACGTCACCGGAGCGCACATCGACGTGGACAAGCAGAAGGACAAGAATGGCGAGCGCATGATCACCATCAGGTTTGTAATGTAAAGTGTAAAATGTTTTCATGCTTAGACCAGGGATTCCCAAACTTAACCATGTTGAGTCTCTCCGTATACCGCACTTTTCAGCCAAGGTCCCCCTTTCATGGATTTGTGCCACACTGCTTTTTTCATGTACCCCCTTTCACAACCAATACTCTAGGTCTGTGAGGCAGTGCCCTACTAGAATATATAAAATAATAACGATAATAGTAGTAATGTTCAGAGAAGCAATAGACAATCATAGTGCACAAGGAAGAAAAATGTGTCATGGGGCGAATAGGCAAGGGGTTGCAAAATTGCATGTTCTGGAAAAGAGCTTGTTGAGTGTTTTTGGTCACATCGGTCTGTCTTCTATCAAATTAACTTTTCTGTTTTTTGTTTGTTTTCTGCTAGTTTGCAGGTGAGTGTTCTTGGAGGGTTGCACACTCGGTTTTATTTGACAATCTTTGTTTTCTTTTCATCCCCATTTCCTAGGGGAGGCACAGAGTCGACCCGGCACGCAGTGCAGCTGATCAACGCGCTGATCCAGGACCCGGCCAAAGAGCTGGAGGACCTGATCCCCCGCAACCACATTCGCCAGCCGGGCGGCACCAGCACCCGCGTGGGCTCCACGCACACCACCGCCACCGCCACCAACACCACGGTGGCCAGCTCCCGAGGCCTGCCCCCGGCCGTGCCCTCCGCCACCATGCCCACCTCCTACCAGGCAGCGGCGGCCGCGCAGGGTGCCCAGCAAGGCGGCAAGCTGGCCAAGAACATAGTGGCTGCTGCGGCGGCGGCGTCCGCAGGCGTGCGTCCTCCGTTCGTCTCCCTGCCTCTCGCCTACACCCACCCACAGCTGGCGCTGCTGGCCATGCAGCAGATCCGACACCCGCGGCTGCCCATGGCGCAGTTCGGCGGCACGTTCACGCCCTCGCCCAACACCTGGGGACCGTTCCCCGTACGGCCCATCAGCCCCGGAAGTGCCAACAGCTCGCCCAAGCACAGCGGTGGAGGAGCCGGTGGCAGCAGCGGTAACAACGCGTCAGCTCCACGACCCTCTCCAGCAGCAGGCAGTGCCCACCCTGAGCACCTCACGTCTCCAGCGTCCAGCACCACCAACACCAGTGCTGCCCACTCTTCTTCCACCACCACCCCCTCCACCAGCTCCACCCCAGCGCCCCCCACCAACACCCCGCTCTCCACAGCGCCTACGCCCTCATCCACTTCGGCGCCGCACGCCCACACCCACACACCCTCCTCCGCACGCAAGCAGCTCTTTGCCACAGAGCCCAAGGCTGCAACGACCACCACTACGCAGCCTTTGGCGGTGCCCATCGCCACCAACAGCGCTCCGGCCGCTTCGGCACCCCAGACGCCCACCAACTCCTCCGCCACGCCAGTCACCTTCGCGCCCACTGTCCGCAGGACCCCGCCACTGCCTCCCGCCACTTTCACGTCCCCCTCGCAGCAACAGCAGCAGCAGCCTGGTGTCGGCAAGCAAGAGCACGCGCTGGGAGGAGGGAAGGACAAGGCTCTGGCAGAGCTGCCGGTGCCCAACGCCTCATCCTCCCCCGACAGCCCCGGCGGTGGCGGCGTCATGCCCTTGCCGGCCTCGCCCACGCCTCAGCCACTGCTGCACGGCCAGGGAGAGCCCTCCACCATCTCCAGGCCTACCGGTCCCTCTGCGTTCTCCAGCGGCGACCCCAGCAGCATGGCCATGTCCCAGCAGACCTCTATGCCGGTGCCTCGACCCATGCTGGCTAGCAACAACAACAGCAGCAGCAGCAACCCCCACGCCAACCTCAGCGGACCCATACCTCAGTACGCACCACCACGTGTACAGAACCCTGCCTCCATGTACGCTGTGGGTGCAGCAGGGCTGTCCCTGCAGGAGCAGCAGCAGCAGCAGCAGCAGAGTGTGTTCGTGCCTCCAGGCCCCTCTCCACAAGACCTCCACAGACCCCAGCAGCAGCAGCATCAGCAGCCCAGCCCGTCGCCCATTGGCATGCCGCCCTCGTCCCTGCCCGGCTCGGCTTCCGGCGTGGGCATGATGAACGGCTCCCACCACATGCACCACCCTCCCCCTCCCCCTCCCCAGCCCGGCGCACCCAAGATGCACCCCCCGCCTAGCTACGGCCCCACCGCCCTCTTCAATCACTTTGGCAGCATCTTTGAGACCAACCAGCACCAGGTGGGCCACCACCACAATCAGGTGTGGGGCGGATGCCAGCTGTCCAGCAATCGCGCAGAACAGCAGCAACATCATCAACAGCAGCAGCAGCAGCAGCAGCAACAGCAGCAGCAGCAACAGTACGGTGCCCCACCGTCTGCATACGTGGATGATGGCAGCGGTGTGGCGCAGCTGGACGGCGTGATGGGCGCGGGAGACAGCTCCAAAGCACCCGGCTACCGCTGCGTCTCACAGAAGATGGCTCCCAGCCCAATAGGTGAGTCCCACTGAAACCCTTCTTTTTGATGTTTAGTAGTGCAGAACTGGTATTTGTGCTCAATGAATAAAATGTAGTCTGCATTGAGAATAACTAGTCATTAGGTCTCATTTCAAAAAGGTTTAGAGGCTCAGGGTCGTGATTTTCTACTACTATCAAGCCTGGGAGTGTCAATCCAAAGGTTTGGAAAACCCTGTCACATATTCCACTTAAACAGTGGTGCCTTGACATGGGTGCTCATTACGATCAACTTACACTTAACTGGCTGGGTTTGTGGAGGAAGTTTTGGCTCGACGGTGTTTGAAATTGCTTTTGTTTTGTGCATGTCAACAGCCTTTTGTCGCATAGCTATTTCAGCTGAATAAACTTGCGCAGCATGACCGGTCTCAACCACATTCTTCTAAAAATCATGGCATTGTCCATGATGACCCATTTAAGTACGGGTAATGTTTTCAAATGTCAAAATTGTGTGCACTGCCTAGTTCCACAAAGTGTGTCAAAGCAGTGCAGTGCACATTGTTCTTCTCTCGTTCTCTCGCCATGCATGACTTCAGTTGGTATCTGATGTCTCTGTCTCTGTCTCTCTCTCTCAGGCATGCACCCCATGGACCCCTCCAGCAACTCCTTGTCGTCCTCGGCTGCGTTGACGAGCTTCAGCACGAGCATGGCTGCCAACCCCGCCGTCTACCTGCAGGGCTCGGCAGGCATGGGCCCCCCCTCCTTCAGCCGCCAGCACTTCTCCCCGCTCCCCTGGGGAGCCTCCTCCTCCTGCAAGAGGATCAGAGGCAAGAGCGCACACACACACACGCACACGCACATGAGCACACACTCCTGCCACTCACCGGTCTGTCACCCCCCTCCCCATCACATAAACACACTCATCTATTGCTATCGATTTGTCCATTACTCCACAAACTCATCAATTCATCGATCCATGATCCATTCACTTTATCCATGCAGTCATCCATTCATTCATCCCTTAACTTTAAGATGCAGTGTGCTCCAGTCTCTCTTCGATTGACGCTTGTCACTCTGTAATGCACCTGCAAGCTGAGTCCTAATTCATGTGTGTTTTGTTTATTTCCCCCACCAGGCGAGTCCCCGGTGCCCTCTGTGTCGTCCGGCGGTGGCTCGGTGTCGGCCATGTGCCCCGCAGCCGTGATGCCCCAGATGGCCGCCAAGGCCAGCGGCGCCGGCCCGCAGGGGGACCGCAAGGTGCCCCCGCCCATCGGCACCGAGCGCCTGGCACGCATACGGCAGACCGGCTCAGTCAACCACGCCATGCACCCCGCCAGCTACACGCCAAACGTGGGCCAGGGAGGCATCTGGTCCTTTGGCGTGGGAAGTGCCACAGGTGTGTTTACGGCAGGGGGAGACTAGAACATGAAAAGAAAAAGAAAGGAAGAAGAAAAAAGTGGAGTTGGAAGTGGCGGTGGAAGGGACTGGGTTTACGGAGTGCATTTGTGTCACAGTGTGTCAAATATACCTGCGTGTATGTATGTCTGCATACATGCCAGGTTACAGAGTTCACCTGTGTCAGTGCGTCTAATACACGTGTGTGTGTATATGTGTCTGCATGGGTGCACACCTATGCCTGCACGTCATTGCAGAATTATTTCAGCAATGATTAAGTAAATGTCAAGCGTCTGGATAGTTGCATCCTTTTGCACAAGCACAGATTCAAGTATGGTGGTGTCGTAACAGCACTGTCACGGTATGCTGTAATTCTTGTCTATATAATAAGATTGATGGTGAGCTTCTCAGCCTGGAGTGCTATTGTTGAGAATGTTTAATTATGTATTATGAAGTCTTGACATGAACATAACATCACAAGGGCAGCTTAAACGGATGATGTCAGAGGTACACTGATCCAAAACCTGCCTACACAGTTTTTTTTACTAAGTGACTTGAATTATTAAGAAAAGAAAAAGTCTACAGAATAGAACAGCAACTGCAAATATAAATATATATATATTTTTTTCAAGTTTGTAATAGCGGTGATAATTTAATCATGTTTAGAGTCTCTTTTTGTTTGTTGACTGACTGAATTTTTCTCTATGTCGTTCAGTGTTCCCATCTCCATTCAGCAGTGGAGAACTTGGCGATGCCACTGCCACAGTGCTGTTAGATTAATAGTCGTAATATGTTCGTAATAGTAGTAACTAGTACGTTCTTAATAGTCGTAATGTCATAGAGCTCGTAAGTGCCATAGAGTTCCAGTATCTCTTGTTAGCGTTTCAGGACTTCTTGGTTCCCTTTCGCGAGAATGAATGGAATGAATGAATGGATGAATGGGGACCTGTCTCAAAAAAGGTATGCAAACTGACGAGGGTATTAAAAATAGGCAGTAGCGATGACATGATTGACCATTCTTGTGTCAAGCGCCGACATAATACGATGTTGCCATCACATGCTAAACCCGGAAAACTGGCAGACTACAGGAGGGAGATTTCACGAGCTGTGTCCATGGTAACCCAGGGCAAACTTTGCATGAGCAAACTTCTCCTCGATGGTAAGTTTTGAAACTATACTACTAAACCAAGGCGATTTGAGTAATTGCAGTTATGGCACTTTTTAACTTTTATCAAAAGAATGTCACCAGGAGTGAAAAAACAAGCGGTATCAGAGCTTGGTTAGAAATTTCCAAAGTCTCGTACCAGTAAGGTTTGTGGCGGGTTGCTGTGGGTTACCATGGATACGGCTCGTGAAATATCCCTCCTGTAGTCTGCCAGTTTTCCGGGTTACACATGTGATAGCAACATCGTATTTATGTTGGCGTTTGACACAAGAATGGTCAATCATGTCATCCCTACAGCCTATTTGTAATACCTTTGTGAGTTTGCGGGGGTTCGCTAATCATGTGATTGCACACACACCTTATTTGAGACAGGTTCCCATTAATTTTTAATCGCAAAGGGAACCGGAACTTAGTTTTGCCAGATGTGACTGATCAAATCTCGCCCAAAAGGTTCTCAAAATAAGCTAAATTAGGCCCAATCCGAACAAATTACATTGATTTATGGGCATACAATGGCAGAAAAAACACCAAAGGGTCAATTTTCCCGTTTTTACCCGCAGACGGCCATCGCAAATTGGGGGGGTAACCGCCCAATCTGGCAACACTAACAAGTTAATACTTGAATCTCTGTTACTTCTGAGCTCTATTGGAATGGATAATAGGTGTATTCCAATGTAGAAATCTGCTCACATGTATGATGGCATTTCTCTCTCTCTCTCTCTCTCTCTCTCTCTCTCTCTCTCTCTCTCTCTCTCTCTCTCTCTCTGCTCCCCTCTTCCTATAGAGCCCATGGCGGGCTGGTCTCAGCCCCTGATGGGGGGTCACGTGATGCCCCAGCAGCTGGCTGAGCAGTCGGCCTTCTCGCAGCACCAGGCCATGGAGCGGGACGACACGGGCATCGTGGCCCCCTCAAACACCTTCCACCAGCCCGTGCCCACCAACTTCATGGACTTCTCCAAGGTGCAGATACGGACCTGCAGATGACATGCATTCTACACACACATACTCTCTCCCTCTGTATTAATTACATGGGGAAATTAAGGCACATCACACAAAATTGTGATTTATTTCAAGGGATAGTTAAGAAGCATCACACAACTTACATGACCAACTTGTATATCACATCATCATACATCAATGCAGAAATCAGTGGCAAATGGCAATTACCCAGATAGTAGCTCCGAGTATATCATCTTATATCAGCTATTAGTAATAGTGTGGTGTGCACTGTAGAAGGGGAGATGCCATGTACTGTTAAAGATCGTGAGAACTATGGAGTCTATAAGAAGGGCCAAAACTGATTCACTGCCTCCTTCTGCCTCCTAAAGGGGTTGCCCATGTCTGTGTATGGGAACACCATGATGCCCCCCCACCCCCCAATGGCGGAGGCCCCAGGGGGCCCCATGTACAACGGTCTACACGCCGCGGACCCCGCCTGGAGTCCCATCCTCAAACTAGTGCCCAACGCGGCCGAGAACACGGATCCTCAACAGGTGAGCGCTGCAGCTCGTTTGCAGTCATGTTCAGCATTTGCTACTATGTGACTGGTTTGTAACCTTTCCTTCCTGTTTTTTTTTTAATTGCTGAAGCATTTTACAGTAGATGTTTTTTTTCTCAAGCGTGACATTAGTATTTGTTTGTTATAATGGCAGTAAGTATATTTGCTGAAGCAAGACGTTTGGGGGAGAGACTGTTTTTGCAGGTGAGAGACGCAATGCATGTACAGTCATGGCTAGCATTTGGTACTACAGTACATGACTGTTCTGTAACTTCTCCTGTCTATGTGTTTAACTTGTTAACTTGTTTACAGATTTTAAAGCAACAGTAGCTAGTTAAGAACAGGGCTGTAACGGTACACCCAATTCATGGGTTGGTTCGTATCAACCCAGGGTTCAATACACCCCAAGATTTTTAAAATATATATATTTGCATTTATCTGCCTGCATTAATTTTGTAGATCTACTAAATAATGCTCAGTCACATACAGCAGATGGTAGGCTACCACCTGTTCCCCAGGTGTTGACATCAAAACACAACACTCAAAACCTAAGTGAAATCAGCAATATTAATTCACCATGGACAAATATTATGATCATGTGATGTGAGAGACAGAGACCGAGAGAGGAGCAGGTACCAGAAGGTAGCCTATTGACAGCTGTACCACATTATCAGTTCCAAACATGAACTGAAAACAACATTAGCCATATGCCGTCAAGAAACATTTTGTTTCAATGAAGTATGGTTATGATTACAGATATTTACAGAAATGCTGTTTTGCTTCATGCTTAATATTTTTTAAATTTATATTTTCTAAACTCCATTATGTTTTGTGCAGAAGCACACATCCATTTAATGTACCTGTAGCTTACAATCACTGGCAACTTGAAAGGAAGCTCAGTTGGCGGTTTTAACTGCTACAGAAAGGTCACCACGCACGTTGTCCTTTAAGGAGCCTTTGCCATTTGACACTTTGTCGAGAGCGAGAATGAATGGAGAGACTGAGGAGCACGTTTTCGCTTGGTAGGGGATACTTTTCCAACCACCAGCAAGGCTGGTTTATGAATTTGGGCAGGTGCAGCATCTCTGTATGTCTCCCTCTCTCGACTCAGAGTTCCATCTCCACTCACCATGCATCGGTGCTTGTGTGAATAAAAAATACTCAACATGTTTGTAAAAACCATCTCGGCCTGTTGTTCATTCATGTGCTTCACTTTGATGTTTTCCCAAGTTTCTCGGGATGCAGAATTTCCTCAGGCAATGAATAATAACAAATACACACGCTGGCTGGAAGTAGCATTTTATAAGGGGGGTGGATGAAAGCCCCACTCGCACCTGTGCACACTTTTCCCTCCTACTAGTCTTTTTAGGGGCATATGCGAGTAAAATGCTGGAATATATAGTCTGCGGTTGTCTAGACTCCAGGCTCTGCTTATCGTCATCCTTCAGTTTGATACAATATCGCTACAGTCCTAGTTAAGAACCTTTAGATAAGGGTTTGTGTGCTGTAATGGCAGTAAGAACATTTGGAGGAACAGGACATGTGGACGAGAGACGATTCTGTTTCCAACGTTTGTGCCTACCAAAGATTAAGTCTACTTGCTGCTCCTTTAACAATCATTGTACACAGTTGTAATATGGCAGTCTTCCAAAACTGTGGTAGCGTGGTCTGTCTTTCACGTCCACTTTGTGTGATGCCGCCTTTCCAGTTGAATACAGCTTGTGGTTCTTACCCAAACATGACTGTACTGATGAGGTCTTTGTCATTGCAGGTGTGGCCTGGGACCTGGGCGCCTCACGTGGGAAGTGTGCACCTGAATCATGTCAACTAAAACACACACCTAGCTGGTGAAATAGTAGGACCAGTGCGAAGAACGTAGGTAAAAGGAAATAAAAAAGAAGAAAATGAAACTAGAAGATTTAAAACACAATGACTTTAACCTTAAGCGTATCCCCAAATTACAGAAAGAAATATTACTTAAAGAATTGACATAGACACCTTGTTTTTGATGTGCCTGACTAAAAAAAATGGAGAAAATAAAAACAAACGGGAAAACAGACAAAAAAAATCTCTGGCGTGGGCTTTAAAGCATTTACTCTTTGTCTATGAACAAACCAACTGCCTGTGTAACAGGATACATTCTCTGCATAGTATAGCCATTTTGACATAAGAAAGAAGCCCACATCACACAGTGTGGGAGATGGAGGGGGGGGCTGCGGTAGGTCTGTGCACTATTTATCCTTCGCCATGACCTAGATGATTACTCACCGAAGAGAAATCAGAACCTTTAGAGTGGTAAATACATGTATAATTGTTTACATACTGAAGAAAAAAAGGGTTAAAAAATGAGAGTAAATTTCATGTCGTATAGTGGCTCTACTTTATGTAGCCTGTATTAATGTGAAATATTTACCTTAATATTCAATAAAGATGTTCATTAAGATATTCAGTAAACAATCTGCTGTCTTTGGCCATCATTGAAAATCTGAAACATCCTGCTCTGTGTTTTTCTTTTTGAAGGTCTTAGTCATCCAGGTCATGGCTTTAGTAATACAGTAGTTGAGTCAGAGGGAACTGGAGGACATCGGAGGAGCTAATGAAAAAGTCCTGTCCAGTTGCTTATGACTTAATAGCCATGACAGCCATGCTCTAATTACTGTGTGTGTGTGTGTGTGAGAGAGAGATATACAGTGTGCTTGTGTGTCAGTGTGTGTGTTCACACTGTTCGGAAATTGCTCAGTCCTGCACAGGGCCGCTGCTAAGGTTCTGGCAGCCCTCAGCGTTAGTGATCAGGAGACACCCACCCCGCCCCCATAATTAAATAATAATAATAATAATGTGTTTTTAGTCAATCTTAAATTAGGGGCCAAAGTGGTTCAGGCCCTAAGCACTCTACTTACTCTGCTTATACCTAGCGGCGGCCCTGGTCCTGCAGTACAGCAGTAGGGGGTGATACCTGTTTCTGATTTTTTTTGGGCAAGTAAATCTTAGACATAACAGAACACCCAGCATCTGTATTTACGAGAATTACTGTTGCTGAAGGAAACACTTAGACTGACTAAGAGCACTTAACATCACAGTGTGCTTCTTTACCTCTGCTATGCCACTGGTGAAACTAGATAACAAGTTGGCATTTGAGTTGACCTTGACTAGTGAATAGCACCCTACTGTGCCAAGTGCGTGGGGATTGGGATACTCCACTGAAACCACTGGGTTGATAAAGTGACTAGTCAGTGTGCCTGGCTGCACATTTAATCGAGAAGGGGAGATAGTGTCCGAAGATACAGGTTGGTGTGTGCATTAACATACTTGTGTGTTTACACACGAGGCACTATCATGAGACACAAACAATGAGCTCACTCAACAGGCGATTGCGACACCAGATAAAGGCCCACCCCTTTTACCAGACTCGCTCAACTTGCACGCGGTAGTGTCTTCGGATAGGCTGTCTGAAACTGCGCCACACGCGCCTAGGATATTTCAGGGGGTTGTTTTCCTCTTAAGTTTCTTAGGGGACAGTGCGATATAGCTGCTGGGTAGCCTACAGCAGGTCATAACGCTTCTGTGACATTTCTGAAGTGTTTACTTCCATCTTGCACCGAGAAAAATGTATTCCGCCGCTGTGGTCTCAAGCTGCCCCATTCCAAGCAGAGTTTCTCCCTCACAGACCTGGACGCAGTCACCTGATGGTTTGGGCCAGACTCCTGGAGGGACGCTTTTCTCCACAACTCCTGGAGGTAAGCAGAGAGAATGGAAAAATATGGACAGCTGTAGTTTGTCATCTGGCTGTCGCGAAAGTAGCTTGATCTGGCTAAATAAAAACTATCTGTTGCTTCCTGATGCTTGGGACGCTGCGGACGCAGTGCTTGGTTTCAGAAACGGGTCGTTTCCATGACTGCCCACAAAAGCACGCTTTCATGCAATTTATCAACATGTTATGTGTGCATTTGCAACCAGTGCTTCTGGAAAACTTGGGCCCTATTTCAATTGTCAATTGAAAGTATATGGCTGCTAAATAGCGGCTTTATTTGAAACGAGGCATATCATGTCACAGTCTTATCTTAATGTTCACAGTTGCTCGTATCATTGTGGTGTCCATTTCGCAAAAGTGAGACAATAACGGTTTTAGCAGAGTTGTCAACAGAACACCGCGTGCGCGCGCGTGCCATGTGTCGAGGAGTGGCATTTTAGATGCAGGGCCCATCTTGTGCAATGTTTTCAACTCCACGAATTGTTTTGTAACAGTTCTGACACTGAAACATTGGCAGCACGCCAATGACGATGAACGGGAAAACAAAGCAGTATCACGTGCACAATGTTTTGTTTAATAAAAAAGCTACAGTATGGTTGGTGTTGTCTTAGCCAATTTTTTAATTATTTTATAGGCCTACTGGTGTATTTTAAGACTGTATCGCTGCTGTTCAAAGTAGAATTTCGTTTTAGTATTAGCATCAATTCACAAGTAAACAAATAAATGAATCGCCCTTTTGCAAATAAGTATAATGTATTTAATCTATTATGTTATTATATAAGCATGTGGTAAATGGGGGATAGTGAAGTAGAACAATATAGCTCTTCATACTAAATCATGCGGAGAGCTGGTTCTCAGTCATGGTTTGAGGGAGTGCTTAAAATAACACGTTTTCCTGTTTTGGCTATGAACTTTTAGTATCCCCTAGAAACAAATGTAAGTGAAACCAGTACAGAGGAAGAACCATTTAGAGAAGGCACAAAATACTTCAGTAACCAAGAAAAGCATGGATGGGCGATTTACAATTACATTTCTGTCTAAAAGTTTTGACCTTGACTAAATTATATGCCTACTCTTAACCCTGGGATGTGGACCTAAATTTCACATTACTTTGTTACATTGTGATGGGAGGAATAAAGTTCAAATCTGTGTTCACGCAGTGTATTCTGCTCATATCACTTCCAAATGCAAAAACTAATGATTCACAAATCAGACCTGACTTCATCAAGTCTACACATACAGTATTTCCTGTAATATAAGATGTTTTCTTAATGATTACTAGATTATGTACTGTACTCATAAACAAACAAAACAAAAACCCAATTTCCCACAGGAACCAGAATAATCTATGACAGGAAGTTCCTACTGGGCTGCAGGAACTCCCCGGTGGCGCGCACCCCTCCCCCCTGTTTACCACAGATACCCGGTGTGACCATCCCCGGGCCCACGCAGCAGCACCCCATGGGGACACTGGAGGAACTGGATGAGAATGCCAAGGACTTCCCAGGTGAGGCCAGTCTCCCTTGTCGTTCAGAAGCCTCGGGTAAAACAAGAGCAACACCTGACTTCCCCTACACATGCACTGTGCATGCTGCTCAGGGTGTGTTTGTGTTTTAGGTGCGTGCACACGTGGGCTGTCAAACACCCGAGGCGCAAGACAACAGAAAATTGTTTTTACGCCCTGCATTGTGTTTTATTGTTTTGTTCTGTGAACCTTTTAATGGCTTAGAGAGAAAACATGCAAAAACATGTACATGCCCATGTCTTTGGAATGCTTGATGTGAAAAGACTGTGTGCACAAACCCGGTCCTACCTAATACCTGGCCTATACCAATATAGCAAAGGTCATCTGCACTGTACGTGCAGCAGGGTGTCCTAACGTCACTCATGACAGATGTCATGGCTTCAAGGTGAATGAGTAATGTGGAGCACAGCCAGTGAGAAAAGTAAACAGTGGTACACCTGTTTTGCCCCCTTTTTTGGCAAGGCTATCGTTTCTCACATCGCAGGGAATATATGCGTTGCACACACACACACACACACACACACACACACACACACACACACACTCACTCACTCACGTGCCGGTCCGGCTCGACTTTTATCTTTCCAGTAATGCAGGTCTCAGTGACCCTACACAGTGAGAACCCTTTAACCTACATGCAGACCTCCCAACATAAATTAATTGTATATGACAGAAAGTGTTGTGGTTCCTATGTGAATTCCATACAGTTCAGAAGTGGCTTCATTTCTGGTGTCACTGTTCTTTTTCTGTTGATGGGGCATTGAGATTCTATTTTCCTGAAGACTGTTTTCTTCTCTTCTCATATTACAGCGGATGACAGCCAGTTCGTTATGGACATCTGAGTGGGCCTGTCTGTCACAATGCAGGAAACACGTGCGGCTTGACATCGAGAACATTTACACTCGCAATATCCTCTTTTAATTCCTGCAGTCTAAACACACAACATGGTCTGTTGAGTGAATTCTGCTCAGTAATGTAGCCTTTTCTGGAGGTTAGAGTGTATTTGATGTGAACTTGTCAAGTTAGTAAATTGTGAGTGAGGTAGAAACACTGTTATGCCATAATGTTTGAAAGAGGAGTTCTTGATATCTTTGGCTACAGCCTTTCTTTTCCTTAGTAAGGAATGACATGTACAAATGTGCCTTTCTGTGGTGTGGGACATTTGTGCAAAACATGCAATTTTATATGAACTCAAATATGTTGAAGGCTAAGACAGTCTTCAGACTTTGCTACGTGCTCTTGCGCATTTTTTATATAAATATATGATTCCGACAACATGATGATTGTGAATTGATTGAGAGCACAATAAGATTCCCTACATTGTGGAGGTTTTTTTGTGTGTGCAGTTTTTACAAATTCAGTTGTAATACTCAATGCATTTTACAGTCAGCTGGCCACTGGTTGTCATGTTATGTCAATGAAATAAATTTCCCTTTTGAAAATTTAGACTCAAAACACTTCATTTTCATGCTTCACACAGCAATACTGCAAGGATTTTTTTTTTTGCCGTGTTGTACATAGCAGTAGGCATATAGTACCTTTTGTTTCAAGTCAATGGACTGACTGGGTGCTCTGCTCTTTGGTCCAAGGCTATGTTATACATACTGCATAGTGCCCTGAAGAAGGCCCAAGCTCCTACACATCTGCAATTTTATAGTCCTTTATGGAAATGCCATTACATTGTAAATAGAGACATTTTTAACTTTATACAGTGCCTTGGTCGAAGTACTGTTTTTTACTACAGTACTGTTTTTATTTTTCCTTGCAGGGTTGATGCCCAGCATCAGCGGGCATTACAACACAAGGCCTCAGAGGGCCTTGGAAGAGGGGGCCTAAAGTCCCCTGGGTTCTTCTGGGTCACTACCAGCAATGTCATCCACTTGGCAGCAGAGACGTGCGGTCAGGGTAGGCAGGGTAGGCAGTGCCTACCCTGGGATAAATGTCTTAAAAATAAAAACTAACACGTGTTTAAAAAAATATTCTTCAGAGTTCACATAGGCCTACACAACAATAACATTGATTCAGCATAAATTATGAGCTGTTTAAAGTACAGTATACACAGGACAACGATCAAAAACCTAAGTCGCACGAAGCAAAGCGCTCAGGCTTGGGCAGGTTGCCGTGGCAACGCGCAGTCCCGGCTGGTAGCAGAGACAGGCTGAAAGCAGAGCTTTCGAATGCCAGCCAGGCAGCCCGGTAAGGCTCGCTTTTCCTCTGCCTACCCTGCCTTCAATGCTGTCAATGTAAAAGTTTGCGCATGCGTATTAAGTTGTCACATAGCTTGTCAATGGGACTAAAAGCAGAGCCTTTACTCTGTGGCGGGAGTATGTGAGCCAATCACAGCGCCCAAAATGAAAAATTGTTACAATTCAGGTAGTAGCCAATTTCTGCCCTACAGGCAGCTATGATAGCAACAACTAGCAAGGCGAGGCTTGTTCAAATCTCTAGCCGTATCGGAAAGAAAACATGGCAGTCTTTGGCTTTTTGTCTTTATTATTTTAAAAAAATGCCGAGAAGTAGCAAGAAAGACGGTTCAAGTGACAGACAGCTGAGCCGTTTGCAATCGCTGCATTGTGGAAATATTCAACATCAGATGGGTAGCAGCTTCAAGTAGTTTGCACTGGGGGGACAAAATGTCTTTCATCATGTCAACCACCCCGGGCTTTTAATGGAACTAGCTTGCATGAAAAACACAGCCTACTTGTGATTCTGCTTTAAGGTAAGATTCATCTAATTATTATGCTGCGGGTAGCCTTTTAACATGAACATGCTCAAGTTTTTTCGTGGTGCCTTGTTGTCACCGTTTGTCAGGGTGTTGACATTGAAGATTGGTTGTGCGGTGGTGGACATGAATAGACCGTGTGTGTGTTATTATGGACGCGAGATTGTTTTTTGAGCGTACGACATGACTCCATTTCCCCTAATTTATTATGATGATGACTACGCAATGCGTGAGTTGTGTGGAGCCTGTTAGCAAGTGCAGCTGCGTTCTTTTGAAGTGCGCGGTGTGCGAGTCGAGATCAACGTGGAACAGGACGATTGACTGGGGATGGTTTCTCGGAGTGCTTCCGCACTCACAAATTGACTTTATTTGAAACACCTTGCACAACCGTAGCTGAAGTGTTTGAGAATACTATCACGCACAAGAATGAGTCTCAGAAGTGGTTTCGTTGGTTTACTCGATACTGTCTGAATGCACGGGTCATGTTTGCAAGCAACCCGCCCCCTTGCCTACTTTCCTTCTTGTCTGTGAGTGTTTGATTATCAGCACAAAACGCGGCAGTGAGGCAGGAGCTGTTACCTAGGTTGGTTTATTGCTAAATGTAAATCGTTTCCCCCTCACATGCTATGGTGTGATTCACACATGGGCGTAATTTATGGTAGGGACGGTAGGGACACGTCCCCACCAATATTTAGCCCCCTACTGTGTAATCACGACCGGTGTTGCTGTTAACGTTGTAGTCGCACTATTTTTTTCAGTAACGAGTAGTCTAACTACCATTTCAAAATGTCAGATTAAAGTTACTTTCATAAGACACCGTGCGTTACTATTTCTGGTACATAGGCCCGCCTACTTTTTGTTTCAAGCGAGGAGTTTGTGGCGACGCCTGAGGATAGCCTATGATATGAAAAAAACCTTTTATGATAGGACTATGAAACTTTTATGAAAGACGGTAGAGGGATAACTTCGCCCTGCCAGTAAATCAGATTGTGGGGAAATGTAGTAGCCTAGCCCTACGTATAGGCCTACAAACGGTTCTGAATCTTAATTAGCCTATTCGAACAGTTGTGCCGACATCATCGGCAATTTCTAATTCACTATTTGGGTGCAGGGAACGGAGCTCAGATGCGTAATAGTTGCGTGACAAGCAGAGAGAAGCGGAGAAAGGTGAAGGATAAAGTGGCCTATTTAAGAAGAAATGTGGTCTCTGCGCAGCGCAGATAATAACGAATTGAAATGCACATTTGATCTACTGATAGTGTAGACTATTTAAACTACCATCGAAAGGACGGGCAGGCTTCAGAATCTTCAGTCTTCCTTTAAAAAAAATCTGTCAATGACGGACAAACCTCTGTTAACGCGACCCATGTGGTAAATGAAAGAGTTCCTAAAGGTACACTTCGGCAAAACATTTCCCTTCTTTCATATTAAATTAACCTGGCTTTGTTTTACAGGCTATTTAACTGTAGGACTACTTGAGTAGCCTAGACTAATTGCTGCGACTAGGTTCTGATCTCGCTGAACATCCAACGCGACTGAAATGGAAGCCTTCTTCCATGACGAGTAGGCTATGTAACCAACATCATTCAAAAATCGCAGATAGGGCCTACACCTACTCATTGTGTTGTATTGCATTTCGGTCATGTAGAAGGGCTACAAAGCTAACTGGTATGTTGTAACATTAAAATTCGCCTACAACGTGACACAGTTGGTGCGCAACTATGCGGTGACATCGCTGGGATTTCTGTCAAGACGCGCTGCGCAAAGACACTTGCACGCGCATGTGTGTTGCCTGTAGGCTGCTATGATGCAAACACAGCTACAGGCAGGGAGAAAGCGAGAGATTGGGAGTTAGCCTATGAGAGTGAAGAAGTGTCGCTAATTTTGGAGGATAAAAAGGGTCAGTCGGCACCGGAACCAAAACATTTTTTTTCTAGGCCCTGTCTTATTTATTTTTTATTTAAAAAACAAGCAAGCTTATTTCAAGAAAAGGTTTGCAAATGTCAGTGTCATTTTTGTTGCTGTTAAAATAGGCCTAAATGTCAATAAAGTGAGTAGGCTAGGCCTATTGGCAGAACTGGTGATCATTTTCATGTTAGGCAATACCACTTTGCTGACATTTGAAAACAAAGCGACTTATATGTTATTGGTAAAAGTCTCTGGAGCAATGTTGTATCAGAACTAGCTGCTTTGGTCAATTTCACTCCAGTCATGGATGGAGGTGTAAACAGAGGTAGCCGGGTAGGATTTAAGCCTGCAACCGTGTGATTGAAAGACCAACTTCCTAAGGAGCGCTCGTTGACATATCATCTGCTCATTGATATAACATCTGTGTGCCATGAACTTATGATTGGTAATCAGCAACCCACACACACACACACACAATGAAAATGGTCAAAAATCATCCCCCTCTAAAACCATTGAGCTACATTCATTTATAGGCTAATACATTCACATATTGCGTTAAAATTGTACTTTTAACAACTGTATTTTCTAAATTTTCTCGGGGGAGAAACCCCCGAACCCCCACCAATTTTATGTCCCTACCAATGTCAAAGTCAAAGTTACTCCCTTGCTCAACTGTACTCAGTCTACCCTACTTTCGTGTATGTGACACACCACAGTAATAGGCAACAGACATCAAGGCAATACTATGGTAGCCTACAGATAGCCGTGACACAGTTGGTGAACTAGACATTTTATCTTCAAAAGTAGGCTACACTGTGCCACCCTCCATCCATGTGAAACGCCCTGGCATTTGCAACAGAATAAACAGAAGAGCAACAAAATCAACTGCTAAAGCCAAAACTTAAAGCTTTCCCCCCAAAATGTTGTAGCTTTCTAAATTATTATTGTAAAATGTAGGCCTACAGGTCCTTAAAGGTGTACAAAGTATGGGTCCTGGAGCTAATTTGGCAATTTGGCAAAACAAATAAGTGTAGCTGGCCTTTTCAAGAAATTGAAATTATGTTTTCACTTATTGTTTCAGATTTAGGTCTACTGACAATGTCCAAATGTCTAAATAGTGTAGCCTATTTACTTATTTAGTTATTAGAGCTGTGGTGGTTAAGCACTGATGGCATCTTATAGCCTACTTTATATTTACAGTATTTAGAGAAACATAGGCCTACTAATTTGTTGCACATTAAAGACCATATCAGCATGTTTATGTGAATAGGCCTATATTGCCTATTCAAACCATACCTTGTGGCATAAGGCCCCCCTCTCTCTCTCTCACACACACACCACACACACACACACACACACACACACACACACACACACACACACACACACACACACACACACGTTACATTTCAGATCTGCATGAAAGGGGACTAGTTGTTCAAAGTTTTTAGTCTTTTGTAAAAAGTTTTTAGCTGATAGTGACTCTCCAGATTTGGTTAAAATGCAGGAAATTGCATCTAAGAAATACATTTTTTTCTGGGGGAGGACCGAACCCACCGTTAATATATATATATATATAAATAGATATATATTCTATATTTACTGCCTACCCTACCATACCCTTCACTGCACGTCACTGCTTGGCAGGGACTCGTGCTGATTTAATCAGTAGAACAAACACACACGAGAGCATGCGTCTGTAGCCAGGCTCCACTTATCAGAACTCCACTTCCACTTTTTCTTTTCATTCTGTACACACACACACACACACACACACACACACACACACACACACACACACACACACACACACACACACACACACACACACACACACACACACACACACACACACACAAAAAGACATTCCAGCAATATTTGACAATAATAAACACAAAGCAAAGACATTTAGTCATGTTCTAAATTTGTCAATTATTATGTCAGTGATGGGAGGCAAATGTGAATTAATGAAAAAAAATGCATTTAGTTTTAATGCATGCAATGTATGTAGTCTAATGTAAATTCATTGTGAAGGTAAGTCCCACGGTTTAGGTGATGGAAGCAGATTTGGAGCAGATCTCTTCGTGGAAATAAGCAGGACTGAAAAAGAAATGTTTCTGACGATGTGAGGCAAATTAAGCTAAATTGTGTCTGCATTTTTGCCTACTCTCAGGTGTTCCAAACACGTCCAAGAACATGCAGTCAGTGAATCTGCGCAATGCATACGCAGAAGCGGTTGTCATGAACGTCAGATTTGACGTAGAGTAGGGTGGTAGTGGCAAAAAAAAAATCTGGTTCGCGAAATGAATCGATTGCATGGAGAAATGCCTGTATTTGACTATGCAGACTTTGAGGTAATAGCGTGGAATTCTAACTTTAAAAAATAATTATCTGTGTTTAATTTTGGCTTTTCAGATGTGCTGCGTGTAATTGACCAGAGGTTAACCATATGCAACCTCTGAATGAGTATTTTGTCGTCCTGCCAGATCCTACGTACTGCAACTTCCAGTGCAAGCCTTCTTGTGTACAAATACTATACTGTACCAACAAAACTTAACACTGTTTTATGGTCGATGATGAAATATATAGTAATAACCAAATTTAAACTACACTAAACCCTCAAGACGAATGTCCATGTTAAATCTTTTACATTAGATGCTGGGCTAGATGTCTATCGTACTTTATTGAATGCCCCTCGGCTGTATCGTATGTCTAGAACTCTAGTTCAATTTATTTCAATGAGCACCTGAACTACCCTTGAACTATAGAGCTCTTCAGCGTTGACGTCAACTTGTATGCGGCGTTTGGACTACCGGTTCCATGGCGATTTTTTACATTGCAAAACGCCATAGAGATTCAGGTTTGGCAAAAATATAAGTTGCACGGCAACAACGAACATTAGCGTGTCCCCGCATCCCTTTCTCGTTAGTGGAACGGATCGTATCATCATGTTGGTGTATTCACATGTTAAATCATGACGATTATAATTCAATATTGCTAACCCCTTTCTGATCATTAAAACTTCCGAACTACATACTTTCCTTTGGTTGCCATGGTTACAACCCTCCGCACGTACATGCCGTTAGATACAGGCGCCGCTTCTGTAGTCGCCAAAAGCTTCCGGGTTTAGCATATGGACGCAACATCGTATTTATGTCGAAGTTTGACACAAAATGATCAACCATGTCATACCTACAGCCTATTTTTAACACCCTCGACAGTTTGCGGGGGTTCGCTAAGCGCGTGCTTGCACTAGGAGCTTATTTGAAATTTACCCCTATTCATTCCCAATGGAGGCCGGAAGCCGATAGGAACCAGGACGTCCTTAAATGCTAACATGAAAGACTACAATTCTTCCGCTTCCGCTGAAGAACTCTATTACGAGGACACGATATGAGCAATGCACGTGGAGGATTAAAGCAGCGATTCTAGGAGTATTATATCCACTCTCTGTGATTAAAGTGGTAGAACCATTGACATTGTGTGTAGAACTAGGATCTGTCTGGAAAAGGTTGTGCAGGATACGGATTTTTTTTTGTTCTTCAAAAGCGCTCTGTATGTCAAATATGCTAAGAACAAGTTCCTCTCATGAGAATTTGAGCGGTATTAAAACGGGTCACCAAAAGGCCTCGTTTGAATGATATTTAAAGTAGACTACTGAATGTAGCACAATATGATTATGCCTGGTGAAAGAATAAATTATGTTCTGCTTTTCTCTCAGTTGTTCTCCACTAAAGCATGCTCAAACCGTGTACTTAAAGTGAATTGGGTTGACCAAAACAAAGGAAAATGCGACGATAATGTTCCAGAGAATACAGGAAGGACCTTTGTTTTGAAGCATATCAGTCATGTTACCCGGAAGTTTTGATTGCACTGGGTGATCTGACATCTCTGTTGCGCATCAGAAATAATCAAAGCATTGGGAAATAAGGTTCTTTGATCAAGTCTGTTCTTTGCAAAGGTATGAGAGTTGTTACTCTCGTGGTATAGAAATGTGGGAGAAGGAAAGTGAACTTAGAATTCATTTTACCCCGGGGCATGTCGAATTGACGAAGGTAAGCGTTTTCGTATTTGGTGGTGATGCTCCATCAATGGCACGTGCGTGTTGGGTAACTAACCACAATGATGTTCTGTAGTAGACCCAATTGCCAGTATGAGTAGACCCTACCTCGGCCTAACCACAAGGTCTATTTAAATATTGGAACACCTATGTTTACGATGATATCATGGGCGGGGAAAGCCCTGACTGTTCTCCTGCAAAATACTACGCTACTTGTAAGGACTACAGGAGATGCTGAGGAAAAAACAGTGGGTGGACACTTGCTCTCCCAACATTTTGTCTTCACCGAAACCTGTATGGTTTATTTTCCAATAATTGTTTTAATTCACATAACATTTCAAATGGCAAATTATCTAATCCATCAGCTCTTACATTCGGTGAGTCCGTTACGTAATCGATCTATTTTGGGTCCAGCATTGCAGCTTGTGTGGCTGAATCACGCGCCCTTTGAAACTACAGATCATTTACTTTATGGATGACAAAAAACAACCTTTATTCAAATCCAATTTATGTAACTAAATATATATTGTACACTCGACCATTATTGCATACTATGTAGGAAATAAATTAAATCAAAACATTTAACACTCATCACCATCACTCATTACACTCATCACCATTGCTGTCTTTTTTTCTACAATAAGATAAACAGTGGTAGGCGTAGTTCATAAATAGTGAACACCCCAAGTCCCCCCTATCAAGTTCAGTCTCAGGTCTGTTTCTGTTTGCATGGGACTCCATTTACAGCAAAAGTATTGCCATTTGTCCAGGTAGCATACGTTTTTATTTTTTAAATCTATTTATTCACAAATGTATTTAGGGCTCTTGAAACATGTCCTCCTTTGCAGGAGAATGTGGCCATTCCACACAGGCGTGTGCTGGTGACAGGTGCCACAGGGCTGCTTGGCAGGACCGTCTACCAAGAGTTCCAGAACAATGCCTGGGACACTCTGGGCAGTGGCTACTCAAGGGCACGGCCGCGCTTCTTCAAGTGCAATCTACTAGATGAGGAGGCCCTGAAGTCCCTAATCCAGCAATTCCAGGTATGATACCGAAGACATGGGATTACCTTAGTGAGATTGAACAGCAGTACCATAATGCTGTAATGAAATCACTTGGTCTTATTAAAAATTACCCTTACACATGAGGAGAGAACCTAATGGGTGCATTGTTGGCCTTTTTGATACTTTCCCCCTTGGCCGCATGTAATAGTGCGCTGTGCTATTGTTGTATTTCTGATGGATGATAGTGATGTTGTCTGTGATATTTTCCCTCCCCCTTAGTCACATGTGAGGATGCAGTGTGCTGTTGTATTTGTGATGGGTGCTGTGCTACTGCTGTTTTTGTGATGAGTGTGATAGTGATGTTGTCTGTGATATATTCCCATTCAGCCACATGTGATAGTGCACTGCGCTGCGGAGAGGAGGCCTGATGTGGTGGAGCGCCACACTGAAGCTGCTGTCAACCTTAACGTTCACACCTCGGCCACCCTGGCCAAGGAGGCAGGTCAGTCAAATCCCAAACGTGTGTCTGCATGGGTAGAGGTAGTCTGTATATGGGTCAATGACATTTAGTAGTAGCACACGCCAAGGTGGTGCAACTAGAGTTCTCAACGGGCCTGAAAATGTCAACCCGACCCTACCCGGCCCGTGGCTTTTAAAGCCCGAGCCCGATGTTACCCGACACATCACTAGAATTATCTAACCGAACCCGGCCCGAGGCCCGAAGTCGGGGGTCGAGTTTCCCCACGTTATCCTATGGAGAATGACGGGTTGTGGTGGGTCTAAGGGCACTTATGTGCAGTAAATTGCATAACCCACTTAAAAAACCTAGTGAAAAGATATTTTCCACAATAGAAACATAATATGAAATGGGGAAACATTCTTGCTTAAGCAGAATCATCCACAGCGCGATTTCAATAACCGCCTCTTCACGCGGCAACAACAATCTATCCACCTTTTGTTTTGACTTCTAAATGTAGGCTTAGGCCTACTACATTTCCACCCCGTGTATCTGATTAAATGTAGGCTACGTGAAGTTGCCCCTCCCTCCTTGTTTGTTCATATGCGTGGATGAGATGGAAAGCCTGGCTGTGCCAAACATTGTTTAAAAGTTTCATAAAATTTTGGTCGGCACACAAGGTTTTGGACATACTAATTTCTAGTGGCACCTGGGCTACGGTTGGTGCATTGATCAGCCATGTAGCAAAAAAGACAGATAACCTAGGTGAGAGGATGAGATCTTCCTCGGCTGGCGAGCGCTCCGCATGTGTGTGCGCCCCAAGACCCGACAGTTGCTTAAAAGTCAATTTGAGCACGAAAACAGCAAAGACAAGGTGATATTTCATTCAAACAGGTCCTACACGCTCCAAATAAAACATTTGCTGAAGGGATTTTCAACCAGACCGCAGCGCGAGCAGACAGTCAGTGTGAAAAGCCAAGTCTACCGGCACCTTCGCTGCCGCTCGCTTACCATCGGTGCACAAGCCATTTAAATAGTGAAGTGGCATATCGCAACAGCACATGCGGATTAGCCAAATTATATGCAACAAAGTCGCCAACAAAGCGTGGATTTAACGTTTAATAGGCCTACGCATATGCCAACGTTGTGTGTGAATACGTGGAAAGGAACCTAATTGGAAAGCCACTGTCCTTTCTATCATAGCCTATGTAGAAGACCGCTTCGGTTTCGTTTCACCTCATGGGGAAAACATAATTTCCATGCACTGCATTTGCTGAGACTACTAAGCATAAAGTTAGCGATCAAACAAAAAATATTGGTTGTTGTCATTACAGCATTTAATAGGCTACTATGGCTGTTGTTTAAAATAGCCATTGGATTGCCAACCGTCCCTTCAACAAAAGTATGGTATGAGCTGACATGGGACTCAATATCGTTAAAATTGCATCTAAGAACTTTTTTCCCGTTTTTATTAGTTTGCGTAATTGTAGCCAATGTAGTTTTTCTGTGCGTTCCGGGACCTCTTTCCAACTCATCATCGCTGTGATGTGATGTTTGTTTTGCGTTCTGGTACCTTGTGATTTACAAATCAAGCACTGCGCAAGGTTGCATGCAGCAGCCTGCCAGACCTTCGTTACGCAGGCCTACATATATTTAGATAGATAGGTCTAGCTTTACTGACCCATCAAGGGGAAATTCGCCATGATTCACGGTAAACAGCAGAACTGATTTTTTTTTTCACTGGGCGGAAAAGATTGAGCCCGCGGACCGAACCGACCCGAGCCATATGCTTATATTTTCGGCCCGAACCTGGCCCGAACCCAAGGGGCCCGTCGGGTTTGTCGGGCTGACCCGACCCGTTGAGAACTCTAGTTGCAACCACAACTGATGCCACTATTTTATGGTTTTATTGGGTCTTATTGTTGTTTTAATGGATTATCAAAGATGCATATTCCTTGTACATTAATTCAGTACATTCATTTCCAATCAGCATTTGCTGTGGTTGTACCACCTGACTTGGCACAAAAACATCATTGACCAGTTTACCAGCTCTATCTGTCTGTCTGTCTGTCTGTGGTTCTATCTGTTCTATCTATTAATAATTCTATCAAAGCGTCTCTAGGTTGTCTGCCTTTTAACAAGCTAACTTTTTTCACCGTTTCTGATTCCTGAATTCTTTTTTGTCCTCACCCAATATACTGTATGTGTTGTCTGATGTGTCACTGCAGCGGGTATCTTCCTCATCTACATCAGCACTGATTATGTGTTTGACGGCCGGAACCCCCCCTATGGAGAGAACGACGCCCCCAACCCCTTAAACCTGTACGGCAAGTCCAAGCTGGAGGGCGAGAGGGAAGTGCTGAGGCATAACCCAGGTATGTGAAGTGAACCCCTCCTGTTCTCTCGTGCTCCTGTCCTCCTCATGACACTAACTCCCATGGTAAATGGCGGAACTTTGGATCTAGAGGCAATGCTGCTAACTGAAACTGTGATTCTGGAAACTCTCAGAATTAATCAGAACAATATGAGCTGTGGTGATTTTGATCCAGATCGATATCCAGATATATCTTGAGCTGATTTGTGATATTTGGTGAATATACCGGTATTGTGTTTGTGTTTAAAGTGGCTGTGTACACTTAACAATAGGAAAATGGGAAAACGCATGTTTGTTTTATTTAAAATTCAGACTGTTATAAAAATGAATCCTAGCAATCAGGAGTGCAACTGAGCTGTCAGAGAAAGCTGCAGCTGTCTGGGCAGTCTGTTGACCAAAGGCTTTGATGATGTGGTATCACAGCAACAAACACACATCGAATAAACGTCTCCTTCAAAAAGTACTGGACACATTCTTTTTTCAGGGTGAACAGCAACATTTCTGAATTCCCTTTGCAATCGTCCATATTCTACAACTAGGCTACGCTATGCAATATTTCAAAGGCTAAACTGCAAAGCGACTAGAAAGGAAAAGTGTTCCAAATGTAACTGAAGAGTTGAAGCATGAGATGCACATGGAATTCAGTGTTTCAGCAAAAATACTGGATAAGAGGAAGATAATGCAAGCCACGCCCACTCAATGCAAAAGCGTGGGCTCAAGTTGGGTCTCCTAAGGGGGCGTTGTCCCCTCCTTCTTCTTCTATTTTTGAGGTGTTTGCTCAAGACGTGCGCTACCGCCATCTACAGCGCTAAGGGGGCTTGATTTATTCTCAACCTCAGGACTCCGAAGGTCTCCTAACCGGAGGTCTCCTAAGGGGGCGTTCACCCGACATAAAGTGGATACCGGAAAAGAAACAAAATGACGCTTCTTCCTTTGGATCTACTTTCTTTGGTTTCATGTTGTTGTTGATGCCATATCCTGACCCAACCATCTGGGTGTGGCAGCAGATATTGAGACTCATCACACCAGGAAACGTTTTTCCAACGTTCTATTGTTTCTTAACTACTCAAACCAGTTCGTCTGGCACCAATAACCATGTCATGTTCAAAGTAACTTAAATCAGCTTTCTTACACAGTCTGATGCTCTCTTTGAGCTGCATGAGATGGTCTCAACCATGTCCACATGCCAAAATGCATTGCGTTATCACCATGTGATTAGCTTATTAGAATTTTTTGTCAATGAAAAGTTGGATAGGTGTGCCTAATGAAGTAGTCTGTGAGTGTATATCCTCCCTTTAACAAGGGAATCACATGTCAAGGTGTGAGACATAAATAACGCATGTCATCTCTCTCCTTATTGTGGCAGGAGCGGCCATCTTGCGGGTCCCCATCCTGTACGGGGAGGTGGAGCATGTGGACGAGAGTGCGGTGACGGTGCTGTGGGAGCGTGTGCAGGAGGGGGCGGAGAGCTGCACCATAGACCACTGCCAGCAGCGCTTCCCCACCTACTGCAGTGACGTGGCCCGCGTCTGCCGACGCATGGCCGAGAGACACATGCAGGTCAGTGTCCAGCTATCCAGCTAGCTATCTAGCATTCTGCAGATGCATGGCCGAGAGACACATGCAGGTCAGTGTCAAGCTATCCAGCTACAGTAGCTATCTAGCATTCTGCTGATGCTTGGTCAAGAAACACATGCTGGTCAGTGCCACCGGTTAGTGTCTGTCCATCTGTCTAGCTAGCATCTGTCTAGTCATCCACTCAGTTGCTTTATCTATCATTTTAATATTCTGTCATTTTATCTGCTGCTCTGTTCATCAGTTTCTCTATTATTTTACCTATTCTATCATATTATTCTACATTCATTAAAATGCCTTTTAGGAAAGCCTCATACTTGGCAGCCATTTTGGTGTCACTTTTATCTAATGAGGTTTTTGAGTCACGCATATCTACCTCAAGTAGTCTCTGGGGGGCTGACCAGAAAAGGGAAGCTAGAAAACTGTGACACTAGTCTTCTTCACCTCTTCTAAAACTGTGACATTTCTGGCATGTGCCTCTCATCAGAAGTCTTGGTGACTTCAATTCTTCAGGGGTTCAGTGCCAGTCCCACACCTGGGCTTCAGTGGACATCACCCATCCAGCATGTTTCAGGGTTCACAATGTTGTTCATGTTCAGCAGCTAGCTAACTGCAATTTAATTATGAGTCTGACATGATAGGCCATTGACCAATCCTACCATAGCAGTCTTTCCTACTAATTTCTTCTCACTCTCTACTGACATGCTGAAATAGACCAAGAACTGCTTTAATGCATTCTTGTTAAATGTTACACAGTTTTAAAGTGTTTATGAAACGAAAACAAAGTAAAGGAATTTGACCATTTCCAGGACAGATTCTGACAGTTCTAAGCCTTGTGAATAAAATGGGATATTGTCTGGGTGATATTTTGTCCTAAAAGTCATGTTAAAACGTTCCCAAAAAGTGTTATGTTCGGTTTTTTTGGTGACATGCAAATTTTATGCAAATGATATGCGTGACATAAAAGGGGGGAGTTCACCTCATTCCACCTTGTTCAGATCAATGGCGGCTAGTACCAAACCAAAGCGCAGTGTCAAGCAGTGTGTTGCTGGAGGGCCGAACGGTGCCAGCTGCAAAAATGGCTACTTGACAGAAGGAATATCTTTGCACAAGTTCCCTTCTGTGAAGAATGATGGAACTGTGGCCAACTGTGGAGAAGGCTAAAACAAGGGCTCTGTGGATCCAATTCGTACGCAGGCACCGGTGTGGCAGCTTTTGTGATATGCACCGGATTCTCATCCGCCCTGTAGGCTATCTGCTTGTAGGATAGACTGAGTAAAGTTAAGTATAGGGTACAGTTGGGCTAAATCAAATATGCCTGTGTAACAACAAGACTCTGATCTAATTCCAAAGTGTAGGCATAACATAAATGACAGCCCCAAAACATTTGCTGACCATATTGATTGTGTAATCTCTGTTTATGTTGACATTCGCTTCCTGCCATACATTTGTCCCACATCGCTTGCCATAGCCTCGTACAAGCAGATGTACATGTGGATGAGAATTCCGGTGCATATCACAAAAGCTGCCACACCGGCGTGGTTTTGAAGCAAGCTCATGGTCACTGTTGTGCTAGGCACATTTCCACCCCTCGTGCTTCACCACAAATGTGGAGATCGTGGGCATGGTTGGACTGAAGAGAATGCTATTGTCTCAAGCAGTTCCAACAATTGACATCGCCGGCGTGCAGACTGAAACTGCCCCTGTAACTGCTCGTGCACTGCTTTGCTTTAGGCTACGTTTTACCTTGTCCATCTGCTTTGTATGTTGATTTCAGGAAAGGGTAATGCACATTACATGCCAAACCGATGCAAATGCTCTCGGGATATGCACTTTTTGTTGATTGCCATTCAACTGGTCAATAAATTGGTTTTGGGATATCCGCGCTTCAGCCTCCGTGGTGCTCTCGGTCGAGGACAGCCAACTCACAGACTGGGCTACTGCTTAGCGAATAAACTGAGATGCATATAGCGTAGGCCTACTTTTTTTCTCTCTTCTTCTTTTTTAGGATTTCGGGGCTGCTCCAACAGCCTATTACCTCCGTTTTTTCTCTAGTTGATAATATTTTTGCATGTACATGCATTTCAATCACACTATATCTCGCAATTGAATCAAAATGCCCCCCATTTGTCAACAAATACACACGCCATGTCATCTTTGGGTCATGGCAAAGCGCCCTTAGCAACCGTAACCATAAAGAAAACAAACTGTCAGGCTAGGTCAACAATCGTCACTTCGTCTGTCAGACATGTCACTTTCTGCAGATGTATCAGTGCCTCTGAAATAGATTTGTGCTGCTGTTTTTTTTTTTTCTCATGAGGTTGGATGTGTGGTTTTTCGACACGCTGATGTTTGTATCAGAATTTTGGTTCCTTTATAAGATGTGGGTCCATCAAATGTGTGTTGTTTTCTCAGATCGCCATACTAGCAAACCAGGGACTCTCCTCTTTGATGTCACAGCCCAGCTCATTAGTCACACCAAATTTCACAGAATTCACACTTTGAGTTGCCATTTTCACAAGTTCCTCCAGGATGATTGGGTTCAAAGTCTCATCAATGCTATCAGAAAAAACAAGGCTTTAATGGGAATGACCGTTTGTTTTCGTTTCATAAACACTTTAAATGTGCTTTTTTGTCATTTGTATTGCTGTTATGCAGTGGTGGCATGTTTGTTTTATTGGCTGATGTAATGTTTTGTGTCTTTTCTCCCAGGAGCCTTCACTGCAGGGCATCTTCCACTATTCTGGCAAGGAACAGATGACCAAATATGAGATGGCATGTGCAATAGCGGACGCATTTAACCTGCCCAACAATCATCTCATACCGGTAAGCTCTTTGGTGTCCATTCTTATTTTCTGTTTTCAGTCTTTGCTACCTCATTTTGTCTCATTTCTCTGTGTTTGTGTTTGTGTATTCTTCCCACTGCAATTCTAGTATCATGTTTGCCATGTGATAAGTCTTTTGTCTAACTGAGAGTGAAGTGGAAGTTGAGGCTTCACAATATCAAAGCTGCATTTACATTGTCACACCTATGGAGGGAGGCATTGCACAGTTTAATCCAGAGCTGTTAATTATTTTATCTTAACCTATGTGTTCATGTTGCTATCATGAGAGTCGGGTCCTCTCAAATGGAAATGCCATGATGGTGTGGATATTAAATATTTTCTGGAGTTAGCTTAGTCATCGAACAGACTCTGGCAGGGTGTTTTTGTTAATGTCTGTGGGTAGTTGTTTTAAATCTTATATGATGAACAAATTTCTCAGATGTGTACGTGTGTGTGCGTGTTTACAATGCTATCGCAGTGTATTTTATGTATTTCTTGGAGGTGGGGTAAACTGCTTTTAATATTTCTTATTTCTATTTCTTCCAAGTCCAATATAATAAACAGACGCTTCCATGTGTGTTGGTATTTGTGTCTACAGCTTACAGAGCAGCCTGCGGGTGCTGGGGCTCAGAGGCCCAACAACGCCCAGCTGGAGTGCTCTCGGCTGGAGCTCATGGGGCTGAGTGTGGAGCCCACGCCCTTCAAGACGGCCATCAGGGATGCACTCTGGCCCTTCCTCCAGGACAAGCGCTGCCGCCAGACCGCCTTCCACTGAGGGAGGGCCCCCACAGGCACCACTGAGGGCCACACACCGTCTCACTTAAGGACCTGAAGAAGTCCAGAATACCGGCCTCCACTGAGGGCCACAGACCATCCAGACCACAACACATGACTACAGGGGGCCTTTAGACCAGAGCACCTTCCAGTGAAGGCCACACACACTAGACCAGACCGCACCTTACACAGCACATGACAAAAGGAGGCCACAGACCACAAAATACATCTCACAACAGGGTCCAGTCCACAGAACCAGAGCACCTTCCTTTTTACTGAGGGTACACTCAACTCTGCACTGTAGAGAGAGCAGTAGAGAAAGTATTCCCACAATACAGCAGTTTAGTTGAAGCTGTGGTTACAGGAATGAGGTTATCAGTTGTGTCTGTGCTTGCACAGTGCTTTTTTTCCCCACACTCTCTTCTTCTTTGGACTTTCCTATGGTTTCATGCGGACATGCACATAGACTACTTTGGATTCCTTTTTTATTGATGTGTGCTGTCTGTAGAATGATAAAATCCATTTCCAGTTTGAGGTGACTGCTTTTTGTTTTGTTTTTGTTCATTGAATTCTAAAATGTGAAAAAATATTTTATTTTGTTTGCTGACTATCCGTCTGGAAGTTTGAGATATTGTGTGATCATGATGAGTTTTGCGAGGCCATGGTAGCCTATTATAATTTTTCACCATCTATTGGTTGATCATGAGTTTGTGTTGCAAGGCCAATTTGAGTTGTACAGTATGACCTCAATGAGTGCATGTAAATATTGAATATGGAGCTGGTCAGACGGGTTAGGTTCAGCAGCACTGTGTGCAATAGGTTAGAGTTACAGTGTTAACTTGTTTTTGGAAAAAGACGTTAGACTTCTGTAATGGTTTACGCTCTTAGGGTTGAACCCTTTTCAAAGCACTGATTTCCTATGTGGTGTGAAGAATTGCCACCAATTATGTACACGGTTTAAAAAAAAACTTTTATTTGACCTAGCATCCAGTTATGCTTGAATAAATAAAATGTTGAAAAACAAATCTGGTGTTTCATATTTTTTTGCGTGTGACTGCATGCTCTCTGATGTGTGGTTTAAGTGTATGAAAGAAAAATGGTTATGTGAAAATATCTAAGTCATGGCCTCAGATTTGCATACCTAAATGTGGACTGAATCTTGAAACGTGGTGTTGACATCGTACTAAAACAATCCTTTTTCTTTGGCCATGTCAGACCAGACCATAGGCCTAGCACTTAAACCTAGCAGTAGTAGTCACGCACTGAACGCCAACGGTGTCCAATGTGCCCAATGACAGATTGTGTTTGTTTTGCACATTATGATGACTGTCCTGCCGTGACTGCTCATGTGTGTTGTTGGGTGCTGATCTTACACTAAATAAAGTAACTCCTCCTGCTGGGTGGAATGTTTCCCATCTGCTCCTCTGTGGACACATTTTGGTATTTCACAAGGGAGGTAAAAAGCTGTGGTATCAGGTTATAGTTATAGATGGACCGTCCTTAAAGAATCTACAAAACATACTGTTTTCAGCAACAAAAGGTGTAAAACTATCTTGATTGAATCATATATTTGCCCTCATGCATCTGGCATAGGGTATACGTATTACTGGCAGAGGTGTCAAAAGTAGAAGTACATTCATGGTGTAAGTACAACACTAGCACATGATATTACATAGCTGTTAGTCCATTGTTCCCGAGGAGGTAGATAGACGGTTGTTAATGAAAAACATTAAAAACCTATCAAGGACCCAACACAAGCTTGATCCAACCAGCGGAGCGTCAGCTGATTGTAAGACAAGTACACAGGTCTACTGGTTACTCAGATAAGTTACTTGTGTTGGAAGGAAACTGTTTCTTTTTTTACTTTTACTTTTGACATCTCTGATTTCTGGTACTATAAATGGTCAGTTGTAACTAAATGAAATGGCAAGTTGAAATGAGTTCAGTGAAATCTGAATGAGAAGACCAAAAGAGCTAAGTAATGGAATAATTGTGTTATGCTGATAATGTGTTTCCCTTCTTCTCACATACTTCTTCTCTTCTCTAGGTTTTCCATGTGTTATGATCTCGATTTTTCCAAAGCAGTAAAGTGTTATGAAGTCATGGCTGACCATCACTGGGGCGGCTGTAACACTCAACCCACCAGAGGGCGGTATTCATCCATTTTTCACTGTTACCAGGTGCCCTCACACAACTGTAAGGAATGTGAAGTCATTCACATGGTTAGTGTTCCAGCCGTTTATTACACACACACACACACACACACACACACACACACACACACACACACACACACACACACACACACACACACACACACACACACACACACACACACGCAGGCTGCAATTCAGAACAGCACATAGTCGTCTCCAGATCATCTGCAGTTTCTTAGCATGTCTGCCTTTCTTTTGCACACCCTCAGAGGGAAACGCTGTTATACATGCAATGGGAGTACAACCTAGTAGGTCAATGTGGGAATGGATGCACACTCGATACTGCACCTGCCTCATAGCACAGGGGGTAAAATAACAACAACAGAAATATAGCCTACCCAAGCGCAGGTATGCTCCCAGATCAAACATTAATCATTGCCTCTCTCTTCATTCTCGGAGCGCTATGGGAGTCATTACCATGTACACATGTTCGCATGTACACAAGGGCACACAGCATCTCCCTCTATTCCGCTCTCATTCTACCTGATGGAGCTCGTCCTATGAGTTATTTATTGGGCGGAGGACTGCAGTAGAATGTGAAGTAGCCCTTCATCATGGGAAGGTACCCACTACCTTTTACACCCCCCCCACCCTCTCCCTTAAATCATTATGTAGACTACATTACTGTTATACAAGCTGTTTTGAATAAAACTATGCATAATGTAATATAATGTGTTATTTTGTGTTTATTTACAGGGCACAGGGCCTTGAGCAAGGGTCCTTTCAGATGACTTTGTCCTGGGCCCAGCAAAAGCTGTCAGCGCCAGTGGCCCTGACTGGGAGCAGACAGAGCAGAGGGTTCCTCTTCTCAGTTGACCAGTACAGCCATTGAGTTTGAGGGCCTGCCAGTGTTGCCAGATGGAAATGGCCGAGCTATCGTTCCAAAACCTCAAAAACTCTTAATTTTTGGGAGGACTTTGTTTAAGGCAACTGAATGAAAACTCCAAAATTATTGTACATTGGTTTTTTTATCATACAGAGGACAAAATCATGGTACAAATACGATAGTTATCGTACATCTGGCAACTTTCGGCCTTGCACTGAGACCCATCATGTCCTGTGGTGCTGTCTGCTGGCTTGATCTACCCACTATGACATGGTGACTGAAAACACTGTGGGAAGGTAACGTCGTAGACAGCTGTATGAAGGTAATTTCCTACGAGACAGTCATGATAACATTTTGATAATGTCAGGAATAGATATATTTCTTCAAATGATGTACTGAATCCACTCTCCTCTGAATCCATGTTGTAGTTATTTTAAAAAACCCTTATTCTACATTGGGGTATACAGACTTAAAGACGGCAACCGGTTTCAGCCGTCTGGCCTTCGTCAGGGCATGGTAAAAAAAAAGTGTTTTTAAAATAACTTGCATTCTATGAAGTCGTTAATGCCTCTTTTCCACTGGCAGTTTTCTGGTATGACTACAGCTCGACACAGTACGACTCGGCCACCACTTTTTGCTATTTGATTGAGCAGAGTCGTGCCCAATCGAAAAGCAAAAAGTGTCGGCCGAGGCGCGCTGTGTTGAGCTGAAGGCCTACCAGAAAACCAGCAGTGGAAAAGTGCCAGAAAGGAATAACCAGATGCACCCCTTCTACCCCAACCGTATCTCACTCATTTCGTGAAGTATTCACGAAAAAAATAGAGTAATTTTCGTGGTGCATTCACGTTATTGCCCGCCTTTCGTAGTCTTCACGAAAATAATAGATTAATTTTCACGCTGCCTATTCACTTGAATTGCCCCCTAGCGACCCACTAGTTTGATGCCCTTTCGGTAGCCTACCGTCACATGGTAATCAAACATTTCAAACAAGCAATTTAGGGTTAGGTTTAGGGTCAAGGTTAGGGTTAAGGTTAGGGTTAAGGTTAGGGTTAGGGTTAGGTTTAGGGTTAAGTAGGGTTAAGGTTAGGTTTAGGTTTAGGTTTAGGTTTAGGTTTAGGGGACATAAGGCGTAAGTACCGAAAGGGCGTCGAATTAGTGAGTCCCGAGTGTATCAGCAGTGTACTGTCAGCACCCCCTCCCCGCCCCTGCAGACGTTTGGATAACCATAGCAGCAGTGGGGCAATTCAAGTGAATAGGCAGCGTGAAAATTAATCTATTATTTTCGTAAAGACTTTACGAAAGGCGGGCAATAACGTGAATGCAACACGAAAATTACTCTATTTTTTTCGTGAAGACTTTACGAAAGGCGTGAGATCGGGCTCTCTACCTGGAGAAAAGACCTCAGAGCGCTCACTATTCTTTCCTTTTGCCATTCAAGATATTTTTCGTCATTCTGCCCTGGTCATACATACACTAAGGAGGAAATGCGAATTGTGTAAAAGAGTAATGGATGATCTTTATGATTGATCAACTCTGGAACGCTCTTATCAGAACAAAGATTGGATTGGGGGAAACCCCCAATGCATGATTTAGGTATGCGTTTCAACACCCCATTGTGCCTCTGTACGCTCTGTACTTTGATATTGAGTCATCAAAAGGTGCTCGATGTCATGATCAGAGTACAAGTTAATTAATGACTCAGGGAGTTGTCTTGTACTAGCCTGATTATCATCGACTTTCAAATCTCTTCGAGACTTGGTCTGACCAAAAGCATAACAATTAACATTTCCTAAACGGTTTGGTTGACCCACCTCCCTTAGCTTGCTAATGGTTGTTTGCTCCCTGACAAAGTGGGAGGAGTTCCTGTTTTTTCGGGAGCTCAGAATCGTGTTTGTATTGTTCTTGGCCCGACTAGAGGCAACGCTGAAGGTGTGGCGTCACTAGGAGGGCACGGCCTGGCTAGTCTTGTACCTCTCTGTCCCTTGTGTGTCATGCCGTTCAAGTGCCATGGATAATCATACTTCCTAACCACCTCTTTAGGATTATTGGTTAGAGAAAATAAGTGGTCCTTTGCACAGGACTAACCCAGTGCATTGTTTGTGTGTGTAGTGTATAGCCCAGTTCCAGCCTCTGACATCACAGCAACTTCAGCTTACATACTATTAAGTGACATAGCGCCTTAATGCACGCCGTCCCTCCAGTGGTGAGCAATAGTCATTTAAAGTTAGCTAACTGAGTACTACTATACTGTGACATAACACAGGGCCTTTAGTAATGCACTACAACTTGGTCATTGCCATTCTGGCAACAGCCCACTTTAAATTTTGAATATGCGATACTATTGATTTTATCCAGGGCCACTGACTGCTATGGCAGGGTCCACGGCAATCATCTCAAAGGGTCCCCAACCCATACAATGTAATGAGGACCCAGTTCTGTACCCCTTTCTCTTCTAGTGCCAGGGACAACTGACCCCGTCCCCCACCCCCACACCCCTTCCCGTCGGCTTCCCTGATTATATCACATCAAAACAGCATGTTTGCCTGCACTCCATACAGTGGTTTCAGGCTGCACTGTGGGGGTTGTCTGACCTCTCTGTGCCCTGTGGTGGCCAACTGGAAGGCACCCTGTGGGTGGTTGCTGAGTTGGCGCTTGGCTCTCCTCTGTCTGTGTCGTCAGCTGAGTAGGCTACGACTGTGTGCGTGTGTGTGTGTGTGGGGGGGTGTCTCTCTCTCTAAACAACAGGTTGGCCTATAAGGACAGCCAAATATAATGACAGACAGAGAACTGCACAGAGGGAGTGTGTTTAAATCAGGCAAACAGGAACTGTGATTTCATTAAAACAGAGAGGAAACCGTTTGTTTCTCTTGGTTACACACACTCTCCACTCTCTTCCGTCTATTTGTCTCTGTGTGTGTCAGATGATACAACTGGAAACTGACTAGCCAGCGGGGTAAAAACAAAACTGGAGGAACAGAAGAAGCAAGTAAGCATATCATTCATCTTTTAAATGTAGTTTGAATTTGGGGTTTCCAGATTAGCAGTGGTGAAACTGTGAAATTAGTCCTTGGCTTGATATGATAGTAAGCAATAAAGCTAAGCTTCATTAAGTATAAGGATACAGACATAAAAGTAATGTAGTAACTTAAGGCAGAAGTGCTGTCAAGATGTTTGTATACCGATGATAAATTAATGTGGTCGAGGCTGGGAAGGGGTCACGCACTTTGGTGACGTAGCGCAGCCCTTGTCAAGCGCGAGTCACCTGATCAACCTTGGGACAGCTCCGCACAGCTGATTTCATTACCGAGTATCGAGAAGTCGAATAATTCCCCAGGGCGAGCGGGTGAAAGGAAACTAAAAGTCGTCGGATTCGGGGATTTAAACGGATTGGTGTTTTCTTGTCCACTAGAAGTGGCTCTCTAAGGATCTATTAAACGACGAAGTTCCAACACAAAACTTGAGCAACGGTCCGCGTCCACCACTGCGTATCTTTCACCATAGGAAAATAAGTAAGTCGCCGCAACTATTTTTCTCTGCGGTCATTTGGCACCTGTGACTGTTCGATTAACGTCATCGCCTTCTAGTTGCATTTAACATTACACTACCAAACTCGTTTGAGTTGGTGGCTGTCGGAGACATTACGCCACATCGCAGTTAAATATTCATTGGGCTATTCAACATTTCCAATCCTGGGCGCATGGCCAGTGTATGGAACGCATGACAGAGACAAATGCAGCCTTATTAGGATAAACAAGGCCCACTCTCAACTGGTCTATAGAGGACCTTTCAGGCGACTACTAAAACTACTAATTTATTTATTTTTATGTTTTGAGGACATCTTGTTGCCCTGTTTGTGTCTCCCAAACCCCCACAATCACAGAAATAAAACTACAATTTTTTGACATTGCAATGTTTGTAAAAGACAGAATCCATCAGATAGCTGGATGTGGCCTTCTGGGTGGAATGTTTGGCCAAGGTTGACTCAGCAGCCACTTAGTACCATGGTGACAAAGACTTCTTTCAGAGAAATGCATGGCCTTCCTCCAGAGATATGCCTATCAGGACGGAATTTAGGCGTGCTGTAGGTTAAATGAAATGGGGAAAAAGCAGTCCTGTTGTCTGACTCGTGTGCCACATGACCAGTCAAAGAATCCATAATTTCCTCACCACCACCACCACCTGGTACACCCTTAAGTGAGCCTTCCAGTGAACGCCCCTGAACGAAGTGTCAACAGTGGGACTTCTTAGCATGGAGACAAAAGAGAAAGCCGTCAAAACAAAGTACAAACATGATATCAATTATTACCCTCACTTTCAAAGTTCCCCTTTTTAAACTTTGTATACCCCTTTTTACCTTGGATTATTTTGACTGCACATCACCAGCACCTAGACACTGGCTGTGCACAGGGACTCTGCTTTGAGACGTAATCATACCTTCATACATCAGGCAATTTTTCAGCTGTCTGCAGTCTCAAGACTACAGCCTATGTAGTGTAATCACTCTAAGGATAAATTGTCCTGTGTTATATCTGTGTGTAGGTCTATGTCTTCTGTCTTGCCTGATATCTATGACTGTGACTGAGTTACTGTGGTCCTAGGCTCCATGTTTTATCCCCTGACGGTGCTCTATGCTCCACATGCTTTGCAATAATGTGTAATAGTCCTGTAATGCCATATTTATATCATGTCCTTTAAATGAGTCTTGTTCAGGGATGCAAAATGAATTTCAGTGAAAAAGTATTGTATCATATATTGTATCGTATTATATCTGAGATTGAGAAATGTGAAATGGCCTCAGCCAGAATCCTCCACGCAAGCAACTCCTCCTGGTCATATATCCGGCTTCTTCCAGTGCTTCCTATCCCATCACATGATCTACGCATAATAACAGACAGAGCTATTCCAACTTGGGGCCCACTTCAGATATAGACAACAGTGACACACACAGAGTAATATTATGATTTTTCAGAAAAAGATTTCAAAGCCCACTAGTAATAAATTCAGGTTTGAGAATCTCTGAGATGGAGAACAATGGGACAAACAATGTGGGCAACGCCAAATAGGAATTTCTCACACTTTTGGACACCACCGTATGCATTTTCGTACTGGGCCCGAATTACTATCAGAACATCAGGAGGAACAGCCACATTACACCACCAAAAATGTTAGATTCGTCCACCAGGCCTATTTTGTGAAATATCATGTGAATGCATTTTTCCACCTTCTGTGAACTAATGTAATGCCCTCGATGTCTTACTCCTCAGGTGAGCCTCAACGGTTGCCTGTAAATGAGTTACGACCAGCCCCCTCCGTATGCGGGCCCCGGCCCCACGGCTCCCGGCTACCCAGCAGGGCCCTCTGCCCCCGGGTACCCAGGAGCGTATCCTGCACAAGCCTACCAGGCCTACCAGGGCCAGCCAGGGTACCCCGTCCAGACCGACATGCCTCAGCCAGGCTACCCGGCCTACCCAGCTGGCCAGCCCGGAGCTTACCCCGCACCTCAGCCGGGCTACCAGGGAGGATACCAGGGCCCTCCACAGCCAGGGTACGGATGGCCCAATGCAGCACCGGGACAGCCATACGGGGAGCCTCCAAAGAACACAGGTAGGCTACTGGTTATGGTTGAGGTGGTGCTGTAGAACACAGGTAGGCTACTGGTTATGGTTGAGGTGGTGCAGGTAGGCTACTGGTTATGGTTGAGGTGGTGCTGTAGAACGGTATTTCACAACCTCTTTTTGTCTTGCGTACCCCTAAGCCTTCTTGTCATACCATGACCACCCCCTTGTGTACTATACTCAATGTGCTCCATCTTTTGGTTGGTATTATTTTTTTCTCCACATACCTCCTGCATTGTGCTTACGTACTCTTAGCTAGTGGTAGAAGCACCCCTGGTGGTACACATACCCCTGGTTGGTAATCGCTGCTGTAGACAAGGGGAGGGGGCAAGACCACGGTTAAAGGTACACTGTGCAGGAAATGGTCAACAAAGGTACTGCAACTCTGCTGCTCATTGAAACTGGGCTGCCTATTGCCAAATTTGAACTTTTAATGAAAGTTTACTAAGTAATATTTTCTAGTATAGCCCAAGTACGGTAGTTTTTGCAGCCAAAAATGGCTATTTCTGGAAATTCAAAATGGAGGACCATGGAGAAGTTCCCCCTTTTCATGTATGAAAAGTGCACATTTTCCAGTCATAATGAATACTTAGAATTTGATGGTGCGGGTAAGTATTCATAAAAAAGGTAAATTAGTAAATGGGTATCTTGAATTCTGGAAATAAACAACTAAAAATCTTACACAGTGTACCTTTAAGTAGTAAATGTGGCTACGTTAACCTACAAAAAAGCGTTAAATCTGGAAATGAATAGCCTGCAGGCATGAAATAATGAGGACTCCAGGCTCTTTTATTAGATGATTTACCACCACCTCCACTGTCTCTTAGCCTGGTTTACTCCTGAACCAGCTTTTTGGAACACCCCCTAGGCAAACGTTAAAGTCATCAACCCTCCTTGAGTGTAAATATTGACTTTCTGGAGTGGATGAAATGCAAGTGTGAAGTAAGGCAGAAAATAGCTGCTGAGTCTCTCTTTCACTTTTGCTTCACTTTGAGAATTGGAGGAACTTTATACGGACAAGGCAACTAGGACGGCCCGTGAGAGATCGATAATTATTCTCTTCTGTTCGATAACAAAGCTGAGTGTCTGGAATGGGTCTATATGTTTAAGTGGAGTCACTCCCCGAGCTATTGATTTGCGATTGGTAATTTGCCATGCGCATTGATACCTGTATGCTCCTTCACCTCGGGATATAATGCTGTACTGAGTTTTGTGTGCGTGCGTGCGTATGTGCATGTGCATACATACTGTAGCATTATTATAATAACTTGAGAAAGAGAGGATGTACCTTTCCATTTACTTCACTGGAAAATGCTAAGGTTTGTCAGTCAGCCTAAAATTCATCAAAATGTTTGAAGTTCAGCGCAAAACAGGCATGCATACGCAAGCACCTTGAAATTTGCCCAAGAGTAGGATACCTGAGCACAGTTTTTTTCATGCAAAAGTATGTTTTGCTTTAAAAATATTTAACTTGACGTTCTAGGAATTATTTACAACTGCCAAGTAGATTCTAAAGGTTTATTGGTGTCTGAATGTAACATTCTGGGCTCGCCCCAGGCAAACCAGCATATTTTCCAATTCACCAATCAAAACACCAGGCTGCCAGCCACCCTGAGAAAGAGCAACTTAATGGTGTTAACCTTTGATTATAAATCTCAACCTAAAAGGATTCTGATTTAATTATTTGATTGATACGTGGCATTCAATCAAGATGCTTGTTTACTTGCAATGTTCATTCGTGCAATCAGTTTATTATAATTTGTGTATGCTACTAGACACGTTAATTTCCTTCAGGACCAATACATTTGCTCCACTCTACTACTTTTTGAAAAACTTAGAAGACTTCCTGTACGGACGTCAATGTCACCAATCAAAAAGTGAACTTGAAACTTCCTCCTCATTTCTCGTCATCTGCGTATGCATGTTCCTTTTCTCTCTTACTCTGCTTTCTACATGAATACATTCTTGAAAACCATGACCTGTTATGAATTCAGACATGAAATGTGTAATTTTATATGGAAGTGTGAGTGTAGGCAGTTTATGTAGGCCTAACCTAACCTAACCCGTGAGGTTGAATTGTAAGCTGTAGTCTGAGAAGCTTGTGTGCTGCTTTATTCTCCTGGAATTTCCCATGGTTGATCATGTGCCCCTGTCTCCATGTGACTCTCTGCCCATGCTCTGTCACCTCTGACCCCTCCCTCTCCTCTCTTCTCTCCCCCTCTCCTCTTCATAATCTATCCTGCCTTGTCTCCTCTCCTTGCCCTCCCTCTCACTCCTCCTCTTCTCTGTCGTCTTCATCCTCTAATCCGCTCTCTCACTTCTCTTCCTACGTCACCCCTCTCTCCTTCCTTCTCCTCTCCCTCTTTTCTTTCTCTTTGCTCTCCTCTCCTTCCTCTCCCTTCTCCTCTCCTCTGTTCCCTCACTTCCTCTCCTCCCTCCCACTCTCCCTCCACCACCTCTCAAACCTCCCCTTCTCTATGGTCTCCTCTCCTCTCTCCTCTTTGCCCTCTCCTCTCCCCTGTTTCCTCCCTTCCTCCCCTCTTCCTCCTCCCACTCCTCTTCCTCCCCTCCCCGTCTGCTTCTGTCTGTTCCCCCTCTAGTGTATGTAGTGGAGGAGCGGCGGGCGGCTGACTCTGGTGGTGGTTCTGATCTGGGGAGCTGCCTGACGGGCTGCTGGGCTGCCCTGTGCTGCTGCTGCCTGTGGGACATGATGACCTGACCCTGACCCTGACCCTGACCATGGTCCAGCCCCAGCCCCAGCCTCAGCCCCAGCGCCAGCCCCGACCCCGACCCTCACCCTGACTCCATACTGTTACAGGAGTCAATACCACAGAAGCATAATATATCATCATAACAATATGGCCTGTACGACACTTTCTTATCTTTGTTACAAAAGCTTGAAAATAGTTATTTTTGTTTGTGTTTTTTTTTTCGTATATGACATACTCTTTAGTTGACAAGGGTGTCTTTGAAATCATTATTTTAATGATGTGTTTATGAAAGCTGCTGTTAAAAATGGTATAGCTGTTTTTATATCAGATGTACGAAGGCGTATAAACAATATTTGGCAAAGCTACAGTAACATTACAGATGTTATGGATTTAATCAGTGGGTTTAATTTATTTATTCTTACAGTACCCGAATGTGTACCCTTCACATCGTGCCTTTTGAAGTTACAGCTGTGACTTGTTCTTAATCCTGTAATTCTTTTCACTGTGAATGTATGTACTGTATGTTGTGTGAGTAACTCCAGAGTAATATGGAAAACATGAGTGAGCGCTCAAGGTGACTATTCAAATCATTGGCCAAACGCACCCCTCCCAATTTACATATACACCAAAGAATGGTACAGTAATAGCAACAGGCACAGCACAGGGTCGGATCCACAGGAGGAAATGGTTGCATCACAAAGCTGCCTTCCCTTAACGGTAGTATGTCATTATAGTATGGTACAGTACAGTAACGGTACAGTATGTCAATTTTCATAATCGATTCTGCCCATTCGTAAATTTGATCTTTTCATAAATACTTAACTAGTATTTACTGACATGACCAAAGAACAGTAAGTTTTGCAGCCAATGTTATGTATTGCTGCTTATGCAAAATAAATAGCAGATATGGAGAAGATTTCACATATTAGTATACACTCCCAAGTTATAATGAGTACTAAAAATTGACTGTGGTGGTGGTAAACATGCACGAAAAAGAGAACACTTGTGAGTGGGCACAGCAGAGTGCAGGGTTGGATCAACAAGAGGAAATAGTTGCATCACTCCATAAGCTGCCTTCCCTGAAGGCCCATCCAGGCCACAGGGCTCCACTTCCATCAGACGCGTGTTGTTGTGAAAACGATGCCATTGAGGCCCATCAGTGCATTAAACACACACCACTGCCAGTGCCATACAGCATTTCCACGTGACGTGACTTCACCAATGTTGGTGTCTGGTGGCAGATTGTGTTTCTTTGTGTTTGTGTTTCGTTCCCACTCCTGTGGCTGTTAAGCATGTGTACGTTTTGAGGGATTCTTGTTTCTTTTTTGTTTCTCCATGTCACCTTTTTCTGATCTTCTCACAAATAAAATACAAGTGCCTCACTACCCACAAGAGTACTGTTGCCTTCATCTTCTGCCAAGTGTGTGTGTGTGTGTGTGTGTGTGTGTGTGTGTGTGTGTGTGTGTGTGTGTGTGTGTGTGTGTGTGTGTGTGTGTGTGTGTGTGTGTGTGTGTGTGTGTGTGTGTGTGTGTGTGTGTGTGTTATATAGTGTACACCTAAGCTGTGCTGTGATTCTGTGACTAGAAGGCACATGGTAGCGCTCAGTGCTGTGATCCCAGAGGCTCCCAAAGGCTCGAGTGTCAACCTTGCACACGGCTGAGACACTATGCAGTCACACCAGAGTGACGAGCTATACTTACTGAAGCACCACTGCTGTTGCTGCTGCTTATAGAATGTGTTAAGATGTGAAGACTTACTCACTTGCTCACCGACCTGTTTTTCTTTTAAAAAAACAACAAAAAACATTACCTCTGCCTACTACTGTATGTACTTTAAGTTAACCCCTTCGTGCAGAGCCTATGTTATAACCTTACTTTCACCAAAATTGTAATGATCAAGTCTGAATGTGTTACTTAACGCTCTCTGTAATGTCATAATAATGTTATGATGTCATTGAGTGTTTTCCGCAAATAGCGAACGGGCTACACAAGCAGGCTACACGTGATCATTAAAAAGCTGAGCAGTGTTTTGAGACGCGTTTGCTAAATGTGCCAAATGTTCCCCTGAGCACCTCTGATGGACATGTAGCGTTTTAAAAAAAGTTTGGATGCCAGCAGTGTTGGTTGGTCCCCTCCCCCATACCTGGCGAATACTGGGTCAGTGTAAGTTTACCCCAGCGTTGGCCCCGGGCTATTTAAAGAAGCAGGGGCTCTGATCGTCCTTTTTAAGCCCCCCTTACTATTGACAGGAAATCGACTAGCTGGGCAGGTCATAGCCCAGATCGGACTGTTGTCTGTGCATCAGGGAACCGCGTGGGCATCACAGAATCCAACAGGTGGTGTTAAAGGGGTCAGTTGTTCCGGGCCCAGGGACAGGGTGGGCACAGAATTGGCTTCTCATTACATTGTATGTATTGGGTGGTGGGGTGCCCTTTCAGGTGACTTTGTCCTGGGCCAGACAAAGCTGTCCGTTGCCCTAGAGGACACCACCCATGGAACCATTTGAAATACACAGGAAATGAACTACGAAAACATACAGTGTACCGAGACGAAATTGGAACTGGCCTGAAATAGAGCAGGTGTGGTGAGCAGTAGGTGGCAGTATGTTTAGGAAAGTTCCCACAGAGGGAGAGAGGACAGAGGGAGGAGCGGAACACACACAGTGTAAACAAATGTGAAGTTTGAAAATTGATCCGTTTATTTAGAGAAAAGCGTCGGGCCATCCCCAGTCCTGAAGTGTGTGCCTGCTCCAGTTCCAAAAAACACCAACAGAGAATGTTTTTGGGGGCAGAAACGATTAAAGACTTGAAATCGTGAAAATGATTATTAAAACGATGCTCTGAGATATTTTTTAAATTATTAAATTAATGTCTTCCCGGCGGGGCTTACAACATGGAAATGACTAAGCAGTAGCTCTTTCTATGACTCGTCACAACACACCACGAAAAAAGCCACTTTCTTCTTGCAGAAATTGTACAGGTCTGAGATCTGCATGATGCTTCTACAGTGCTAAACAATGTTAGTGTTTTACATGTCCACAGTCCACTCCATATGTGTTTCACAGTTTCAAAAGACTTCATCTGAAGTATAAACAATGGCGACAACACAGACTTGATTTTTTTCCCCCACTTTTTTTTCTCCTCTTTGAACCAGCGTCTCCTTCTCCTGTTTAGAAAAAAAACTCACTCTTTTTACATATTTTACATAAAAAAAACATTTGGCCCTTACAGGGTGCCATAATTCACAGTCATCTCTCATGAATGTTTGCGACCTCCTCATGATTGTCAAGTAGTGCAAATACATAGTGGGGAGCTCTGCAGTGTTCCAGCCTCATATACAAGTTCTGTCATCTTTGAAGTCATCTTTGAAGTCAGCACACACAGATGCACACACACACACACACACACATGACGACTCCGTGAAAACCATGTCTGGTCCCTCTGCTTCTGTGTATGAATTGAAATCTCCGCTTTCAGGTTGAGGTCCCTTTAAAGGTGAGATCCTAAAAAGGATATCATAATGGTAATCATAAAAAGGAGTCACTATCCTTTGGGGCACACCAACAGTTGTCTTTTTTTAAAAGTATTAACTCCTCAAAGTCCAGAGGAATAATGTTTGTAAGATGGCAGAGGCATAAATATCAACACTGCACTCTATGCCCCGTTTGGTCACACGCACGCACCCCATATCCCATCGATGAGTGGAATTATTACAAGTTTTTTTTAAGCCGTTTTTGTCTTTCACTTTTTGTGGGGTGCGTTTGGAAATGTATGGTCAAAACTGGCCTAATTTTAAACAATGTTCTGCCAGTATTTTTTACTGAAATTCACTGAAAAAAATCCCTACAATTTCAAGTCTCTGTCACAGCTGCTGCAATATTGAGCTCGAGTTGTCCAAGTTGCTCCATCCAAAGCTGTCCTTGGCAAAGGACCACCGAGCAAGAGAGAGAGAGCGCGAAAGCTCCGTAGCCACCTCCGCTGTGTTACCTCTTTCCCATCTCGGTCTGCTTGAGGAACTGGATGTTGGTACTGCTGTCTGCCAGCTGCGGGTACTGCTCCACGGGTAAGACGTAGTAGCCGTCGTACCCGGGCACCTTCCCCACCGCCAGCAGCTGCTGCTTCTCTGCCTCGGTCCAGGTGCGCTCCCCTCTCCTGCCCTCCTGTACCTGCCTCAGCTCCCGTGCCCAGGCCCCCGCTAGCGCCCTCTGGTGGGCCTGCTCCAACAGCCTCGCGCGCTCCTTATCCAGCACGTCTGCCGTCAGCCCGTAGCGGACGCTAAACGATAGCGCCGTGGTGTGGATCTCCACGGTAACGCCGCGCCGCGAGCGCCCGCTCACCGTGACGTTGACGCCGCCCTCCAGCGCCCTGCGCCCGCTGCTGCTCAGCCCCAGCGACGCCAGGTCCGCGTCCGCCAGCCCCAGCTTGACGAAGAAGTGGCAGTCGCGGCCCTCGATGGTGTAGTGCGCCCCCTGCAGGTACACAGCGTTGTTGAGCACCTGCGCAATCTTGCGGCCGTCCTCGCTAGCCACGCCTCCCGACACACCGCTCAGCACGTGGCCGTCACGCACCGCCAGCATCATGCCGCGGCCCACGATGGGCGCCCGCGTCCCGAACCAGTAGCCGGGCTTGTCCCGCCGTGCCCGCCTCTCCTTGTTGAGGACGCGGCCCTCCAGGGCCATGAAGGCCTCGTTGTGTCTCTCGGCCGCGTGCTGGACCCCGGTGGTGAGCTGGGAGGGGGAAGAGGAGGGCAAGGTCAGGCGTGAGGGATTAGTAACCAAGGCAACAATGTTTACACACAGACTCGCACGCACACACACACACACACACACACACAGTACATGCACGCACGCATGCACACACACACACACACACACACACACACACACACACACACACACACACACACACACACACACACACACACACACACACACACACACACCAGGGCTTGACATTAACTTTTTCGCTTGCTGGCCAGTGTGGCTAGTGGTTTTCCTGCATCATTAGCCATCCAGCTATTCTACTAGCCACAAATTTGATTATTATTATTATTTTAATTTTTTTATCATCTAACATCTAACCTTGAAGATGAGGTGCTTAAAGCAAGAAGATGAGTGCATGGGTTTCTACATGGAAATAAAACAAACAAATAGAAACTGAGTAACTGAGCTTTTTCTTGAACTTAAATACAAACAATTGATACACAAGGGGCAAAGTGCAGAATATACGCTATTCTGATATGTCATACCATAGAATAAGCTACCTGCCAAATTGGCTAGTGACACTGAAATTGTTACCAGCCACAGCCAAGTTTTACCAGCATTTGGCAGGTTGGCAGGTGCCAGATCAAGCCCTGACACACACACACATGTACTTTGTGTATGCGCGCACACATACACACACACACACACACACACACACACACACATACACACACACACATATTGCCATAGATTAATCTGCTTTAGGTGAATAAAACAAATCAAGCAAACAAAAAAATGTCACTACGTATCTCGGCTTCTCCTAATTGAATGCCTGCTGGCTCATACCAGCTCATAACATCAGTGCATGGCGGCTGCTTAATGTAGTTTTAGTCATGCTCATTAATGCTCCCAGCCTAATGCGCTTGTAAATGATCCCTTCCCCTCCCGGCACACCACGGCCTGCTATAACAAGATCATTTCAACCCCAGCGCCATGCCATTTTGCCCCCCGATTTGGTTGTCCCAGATTTAGAAAGTTGTGGGGATTAACAAATGCAAAAACTGTATCCTGAAGTCATGTCAGTATATAAAGCACTGACTGTCATGATCCAGACAGAGAGCAACAGCGCAAGTAGCAGCTGTGGCCTAATGATACAGTGTTGGTTTTGGTGTATGAACGTTGTAGGTTCAAATCCCTTATCATCCATGGCTAAACTGGCTTAAACAAGGCACCTAACCTCACATTCCTCCAGGGACTGTATCTTATACCCTGCATGTAAAATATGTAAAAAGAAATGTACATAAAACAAACAGGGAAGAAGGCTTAGGCTGAAATGTAAATGTATGTCTGTGTGTCTATGTGCTAACTCATTAAGTAAATGGGGGAAAAATGCAGTCAACAGTGTGGCTTTTCTATCCCAAATGTTTTGGATAAAACTGTCAGTCTAGTGCAATGTCTTTGTGAAGGTCAGGTGTCTCACCCGTGAGTGGTCGCTGTCCTGGCTGGCTAGGAGCTCGTAGGGAGGGTCCACAAAGTACATGGTGTGTCGGGGGAAGCCTGGGATGATGTTGCTGAGCTGGAAGCCAAACATCACCAGCCAGCTCTTCACATCTACAGAAGAAAAACAACAACAACACATTTAAATAAGGACACACATGCAAGAGTAAACCTTAATGTGTGAGCTTGTTAATGGGTGAATGTGAACGCCAATTTTGATGACCAAGACTGTTGCATATTGGATCGGTACATGAACAGGGAGGAATAATACATGGAAGACTGACCTTTAATTAAAGTTCAAAGTTAAAGATTTCAAAAGGCCATTTTGTGAATGGTTAACAATTACTCAACGTTGAATGGAAGAAAGATACCAAGACATTACTACATAGGTATTACATTTGTAACAGTGCCCAGTGTTTTTCTGAGGTTGCAGACTAGCACACAAATTAATAAAAATCAGTCTCACAAATCGACAGTCATAACACCTTAATAATGAAGACACATCAAAATCACCTGTGACATAGTTCTTGACGTCAATCATATCGCTGAGGGGGTTGTTGTTCTTGAAGGCGTAGAGGTTGAAAGGCGCCGGCTCCTTCCCGATCTTGGGCCAGAGCGCGTGGTCCGGCGCAGTCCAGCGTCCCGCCATCGTGTCAAAGTCCCTCTGCGCGAAGTGCACCAGCTTGGTGAGCGGGTCGTAGAGGCCGCCGTGGAAGCCTATGGCCAGATGGAAGTCTGGGTTGGAGTCGAAGTACACCTCCCCGTAGGCCGTGTACTGCAGCTGCTTCACCATCTGGCCGTTGCTGCTGAAGACGGCGAGCGGTGTGCCGGTGTTGTCTGATGCGATGTAGTATTCCTCCCCACTGCTCACCTCCATGGCAAAGAGGTGGCCCTGCAGATCGTAGTAGAACGTGGTGATCTCTCCGCCCGTGTGGTTGTAGATGTGCGTGACGCGCGCCGGGTAGTTCAGGTCGGCGTAGAAGTACTGCTGGTGCTGGCCCGTGTCGGTTTTCCTGGAAACGCGTCGACCGAGCCCGTCGTAGCGGTAGCGCACGCTCCAGCCCTCGGCTAGCCGTCGGTAGGCGCGTTCCAGGAGCCCGTTGGAGTTGTACTCGAAGACGTCCGTGCCGCGCTGGCACAGCACGCCGTCCTCGTCCAAGCGGTACTGCATGTCGCCGAGACGGGTTAGCCGGTCGCGGAGGTCGTAGCGTAGCGGTAGCAGGCGGAAGCTGTTTCCTGGATTCAGGAGGTGCAGGTTGCCGTTCAGGTCATAGCTGTAGCGCCAGGTGAACCAGTCGCCAACTTTGACTGCCACCAGCTGGCCATCTCCGTCGTACTCGTAGCGGTACTGTGTGGTGTTGGCGTAGGCGCCAATTTTCAGTTCACGCTTGATGACCCGGCCCATGCTGTCGTACTGCACCGTCATCCAGTACATGAGCGAACGGAAGATCTCGTACTGGACTTCCTTGATGCGGCCATGCGCGTCGAAGTGCTTGCTGAGCGTCATGACGGCCGTGGTGATGATCTGGTTGATGTCGTAGTAGATGATGCCGAACTTGCCAAAGTGCTCGACTTTCCCAGAGATCTCATCGTAACGGTACAAGTCGACTGGGAGAGGTGTTTCACCGATCACAGGTTTGATGCTGGCTACTCGGAAACTGTTGTCGTGGTAGGTATAGTCGAAGCGCGCATTCACCATGCCTTCCTCCGAGAAGCGGTACATCTGCTTGTCCACCAGGGGGCCCAGTTTGCGATAGCGTATCGTGCACGAGAACCCTCCGCTCTGTAGATTCACCATCTTGAGCACGCCGCTGGTGTCGTCGTAGCCGAACGTGACGGATGTGCTGTCGTAGAGCACCTCGGACAGCTTGCCCAGCTTGCCGTACCGGTAGAGGACGCGGCGGCCCGTGCCCAGGTAGAAGGTGGCGCAGGGCCGGCCGTCCTCGCTGAAGTCGTGGATGACGGAGGCATTGCTCTCGGGCGGGCTGTACGTGTTGCGGATGTAGCCCACCGACACGTGCGTGGACATGGTGTGCTTGGCCATGCTGGGCATGGTGACCGAGGTGATGCGGCCCGACTTGTCGAACTCAAACACGTACTGCTTCTGGCTCTGCTGGAGGAGGAGGACCATCGACTGGAGAGGGCGAAGGGAGAGAGAGAGAGGGGGGGAAACCATGATGGGACACATGAAAAACTAATATAAAAACCCTGTTCAACTTTACAGTGAAATTATTATTATAGAATATATATACAATATGTATACTCTCTACTCTATATTTGGGTGGTCCAAATAGTGCTGTTGAGTTAATTATTTTCATGAGTCAGACATGTTTTTAGTTTGGACAGGATACAACACGTCTCCCCACCACCCATCTCCCCTCCCTTTCTTCATACTAAAAGTTTAAAATAACCCCTAACAATATTGTTTTGGAACAGTAATCTATACAAGAACAGCAACAAAAACTCGACTCACCTTGTCCAGGTAGCTGAAGCTCCAGACCTTGCCGTCGACGAAGTTGCGTGAGAGGATGCGTCCGAAGGTGTCGTAGTCCCTCTTCTCACTCATGGAGCCACGCTGTAGTCCCAGCAGCCGGCCACTAGGGGCGTAGGTGACGTTCACCAGTGCCAGGCTGCTGCCGGGGAGCCAGGTGGCCGGTCGGCCGTGCGTGTCGTAGATGATGCGGAGCGTGAACTTGCGGTGGTCGTCGTACACCTTCTCCGTGCGCGTGTTGCGATCGAAGTCGATGGAGATCAGGTTGCGATTGTGGGCCTGGGGGTTTTGGTGAGGAGGGGAGGGAGGAGAGGAGAAGGAGGGAGGAGGAGGGGATGAGGTGTGGTCATCTTGGTGTTTGCAATTATAAGACGATGTATAATTTTAAGAGAATGTATGCAAGAAGACAGCAGATACGATACAAAATCCTTTAAGTCCATTTGTGATGGGGGTTGATCGTCTTACATTTTAGTTAATTAAAAAAAAATTCAATCCTCATGAACTCATGAAAATATACATTTTGTATAATACATATTTACAGGATAATGTGGGGTGTCTATTATGGATAGAAAATGGTTAATGAATCCAATTTGTGAGTTGTCTGATGAAGTGGAAGTGAAAGTTGTTAAGAGGGACGAAGTGAAAGTTGTTGGGACGTTTAAATTCGAAGTTTAGCACTAGCAAGATTGTTCTTCGTCTTCACTTCTCAGTTTATTTTTAGCCTATGGGCAGATGTGCCCCTCCCGGATTCAGAAGGTCTAAGTCAGGCCACAGATCTAATCTGAAACGCTGACACAGCCAACTAATCCAAGCAAGCAAAAAGAGAGATCGGATAGATAGGGTAAGAAATTGATCCAGGGTGCCCAAAGCTTCAGAGAGGCTCACAGTGAACTTATGATGTGCTTAAGGTGGGGGCTCTACTTTCCCTGCTTTCTTGCCGGGCCCCACAAAGTCTAGGCACACAACTGCCCACAAGTTTTTACCCAAAACCCTGAAGCACGATTCACCTGCAGATGGTGTCATGGTGACTCACCCTAACAGGGGGCCCTGATTTCTTAGGGGACTCAAAATTGCTAATAGTTCCCCACCCCCCACCACAGACCACCCCCCAGCTCGCTTCCCAAGATGGTGATGCAGTTCTTGATGAGTCAGCAGCTCGATAGGTCTTCACAGGGGGCTAGAGTGGCCTACAGGGGCCCTTATGATATAGTTGGGGTGGGGGCAAAAAATCAATCACAATAGCTAATGGTGTACTGGCCCGACCATTTTCTTTTACCCTGACTTTGGCGCACGCTTGCATTCGAAGATGGTGACATGGTGAGTCAGCAGTTACATAGGGCTTCACAGGGGCCCTTGTGATAAAGTTGGGGTGGGGGTCCAAAATTGTGGGGGCATGACAATTGCAAATGGCACCACTGACCATTATCTTTAGCCCTGACATTTGTCTCTCCAGTGTGTCTACCTGCCCCTCAACTTGCATCTGAAGATGATGGCGTGGCCCTTGGTAGATCAGCACCTCCATAGGGCAGGGGTCCCCAACCTTTCTGGGTCAGAGGGCTACCAATGACTACCTGAGGGCTACTGAGAGCTACCCGAGGGCTACTTTTGTTCCAAACCCTTTATTGATGTCTTGACATCATTCCCAAACCACACTAGATTGAATGATAATTTGCTTAAAAATTAAGGAAATACTTTTTATAGGCTATAAAGAAATAATCTCATGATTAAATTCAGAAAAGCACTAACTGTGACTAAAATCTTGAAGTAGTGACTGTTCATTAACATCCTTGGTGGGCACCTCAGAAGCACCTGGAGGGCTACCTGGCGCCCGCGGGCACAACGTTGGTGACGCCTGCCATAGGGCTTCAAAGCAGCCTACAGGGGCCTATAGGGGACCTTATTATATAGTGTGGGTGTGGTGCCCAAAATCAATTTCTCTGAGGAGAGAACCAAAATACCCTGGCACCAAAATTCCCTGGCACCTACCCGCAGCTTGCGTCCGAAGATGGTGACGCGACCCTTGGTGGGCTCGCGCCGCATGCGCCACTCGATGGAGTTGAGGCCGCTGTCGGTGGGCAGCGAGATGTTGCGGCGCCAGATGCTGGGGCTCACCGCGCCCGCCAGGACGTGCGGCTCCGTCAGGAAGCTCATGCCCATCCCGTTGGCGTAGGACACGCGCAGGGTGCCGTTGTAGCACAGCTGGAAGGTGTGGCGCACTTGGTCTAGACCGGGGGAAAAAGAGTGGCAGAGAGAGGGAGCAAAAGATGGGGTAGAGAGAGAGAGAGAGAGAGAGAGAGAGAGAGAGAGAGAGAGAGAGGAGAGGAGAGGAAGAGAGACAGAGATGGAGATGGAGAGGTAGACACAGGGCAGGATCCGGAATAGAAAGAGAAATTGAGGAAAGAAGGAATATAGAGAGAAATTGAGAAAAGGAGACAGAGAGACAAATGCAGGCAGAAAGATGGAGAGAGGTAGAGACACACACACAGAGACAGACAGAAAACACGTAATGTTATGACTGAGAAACCAAAGTAGGCTTGTTTTACTGCTGGTGAGAGAGCATTGAGTGGTTAAGCTGATGACTCTATGGATTGTATTTGGAGGGAAAGCTGCCTCCTGAGGCAAATGTGTGTATCGCTTTTTTGAGAGAAGAAGCGCAAGTGGATTGCCGAGGAGGAAGAGAGAAAAAAAAGAAGAAAAAGAAGAAGAAAAAGAAAGGAAGAAAAAAAAGACCCAGAAACCCAGAACAGGTGGCTCAAATTTCATCCACACTCCGAAATTAGATCACACGCTGCTTTTCAGGCAAATGTACGTTGAAACACAATCACGTACAAGAGAGATCAAAGGCTGCGGGAGAAAACTTGTAAGTGCGTTATGGAGGGGGGGGAAAGAAAAAAGAAAAGTTAACATGAAAGCGCGCCCTTGCTAACAGCTTTCAGAAGTCGTTTATCTTGATAAAGCAATAGGGAGGGAAGGGCAAACTTTGCCAGCTCTCCCCCTACATAGCAAATGTACTTTGCGCGCAAGCGAGGCCATCGCACCAGCAGCTGCAGCATTATGTGGAAATGAAGTGCTCAGTTTAAGGTGCTCTTGCTGGCTTTCCGTGGGTTTTTTTTACGAGCCTCGCAGGGAACGCTATCACATATATTTCTTAAGGCCGCTGCCTCAGCGCCGCACTGGGCTCCAGCGCGTCCAGATGAGATTACGTTTATTTTTCTGTCACGGCTACACACCACAACGCTCCTCCGGGACCGAGGCCCAGGGAAAAACTATTGCCTGCTCAAGCTCTTTTTCTTGCTGCTAAACGACTGGAATCAAGTCTGAGGGGGGGTAGGCGACCGTGCAAGTGGCCGAGCGGAGTTAGTGCGCGGGTGAGTGAGCGAGCGGGGTAGGCCGTGGAGGCAGACACATTTACTCTGGCTTCCTCTGCTGTGGCTGTGGCTGCTGCCTGCTACTGACCACCGCATGGAGATTTAGCGTCGTCACAGGAAATGCTGTTCACACTAATAGTTTAAGTGACATACATGTGTGGCAGAGCTGTGAGAATGACTCAGAGAGTGCGTTAAGCCGACACACTATTTATATACTGCATGTACATGTTGACATTCAAGGACACACCACACTGTGTTGGTGTATACCTACAGTATATACAAGTCTGTGACACACTTACACACTTCCGCACCTCCTACACCCTTATAAACATACAAATACACACAGGCACACAAACACACCTATACAAACAGACACACACACTCACGCTTAACACACAAACTCACGCTTAACACACACACACACACGCACACACATGCACACGCACACACACAAATCTCCAATCCCGTTCCCAGCAGAGCGAAATAAAGGCGGCATTTTAAAAAAGACATTCCTCACCTTGCACCACGGTGTACGAGGCCTCCACCGATGACAAATTGGTGATGACAGTGACGTCGTCGTCCCTGTTGGAGCTCTCGATGTCGATGTTGATGGATTGCTCCATCTCGCGGTGCAGGCTCGTCACCATCCCCGTGGGGTACGTGACATTGGTCAGCCAGCCCTCGCCGTCATATCTGCGGAGAAGTGAGCGAGCGAGCGAGCGAGGGGATTGACCAGAAAAGAACACAAGAAAAAGAGTGTCAGGAATTACATTAAACACGGCTCACGCTCCACTGCATCAAATCACAGACAAGCTTTACAGGCACCTGCATCAGTCAGTCTAATACTGTTTTTTGGACAGACACATCACTCTGCTCTGCTTGCTCGCTCGCTCGCTCTGGGCGTCAGGGACAAAGGACTACTACACAGTGACAGTACCTCTATGACTGTTTATTAGTGTGTACAGACTGAAATGGTTGAAGTAAGTGGCAGCAGAGCTGTTCTAATGTGGGAGACATGGGTGGCAGGCAGTGAGCGGGGCCCTTGAGGCCTGTTCCTCACACGTACCACCAGGGGGCAACATATAGCTGCATGGAGATTTCTGGTGCACTTATGCCAAGCAGCATATCAGCTGCTAAATAGCTACTGATTTTGAGCCCCTTACACAGGTGAACTGTATATATTCTTATCTCATATCTGTTGAGAGAAACTGTAAAATTTGATGGAAACATTTAAATGATTTTTGTGTCAACTTGGTCAAAGAATAATGCGATTTGATGTGATGCGATGGCCCAGTTAAATTTTTGTATTATCCTGTTGAACTGTAAGAATTGTTTCTTTCATTTCATTGTGAGAGTTGTGTGTTGTCATAATACCTAGGCTTACTGACAATACCCTGAAATACAATGTAGGCCTTAAGGTAATGAATGATACACAGAATAACTTTTTGAGTAATGTTGCCAAGAAACATCATAATTGGCTATTCTTTTTCTGGACTGGTTGAAAAAAACTGGGCAGCTGCTAATACAAGTTCTCTTGATAAAAATGTTAAGTGATAGTCTAGTAAACATGTTATAATATTGTTGCCCAAACACATTGCTCAAAAAGTTGCTCTATGTACCATAACCTCTAGACTTATCCAGTGACTCACTCGTAGAAGTTGGTCCAGCCGGTCTCGTCCACCTTGGAGGTCAGCAGTCCCGTGTTGGCGGCGTAACTCAGCAGCGCCACCTCCTGGTTGAGGGCCGAGATGGAACGCAGGCCCCCGGCGGGGTCCAGGCCCAGGCTCACCACCTGGTTCTCTGGCAGCAACACCAGCCTGAGTGCCCCGGCTACGTCCCTGCGGATCCGCAGCGTGTTGTTGGCGCTGTCCGTGACGGCGGCCAGCTCCCCGTCGGGTGCGTAGCTGAAGTTGAACAGCACCTGGCCGGTCACCAGGCTGACGGTCTGCCGGTGCGAGCCGTCCCTGTCGAACACAAACAGCTCCTGCTCGTGCGGAGAGCCCACCTCGAACTGGCCCGCGGCGTTGAGCGGTGGCCGGTTGCGGCGCACGGCGCGCACGCGGATGTTGTTGAGGTCGGCGATGAAGAGAGTGCCGTCAGGCGAGGTGGCCAGAGAGGTGGGCGCGTTTAACCCCGCGTCCGCCGCGAACCCGTCGTCACCGGCGAAACAGTTGCAGTTGACGTCGTTCTTGCAGTCGCACTCGGAGGGCGCGCCGGCTAGCAGTGAGATCTCGCCGCTAGCGCTCACCTGCCGCACGCGGTTGATGCGCTTCTCATCTGTCTCGGCGATGTAGAGCACGCCGTCGTGGGACAGGGCGATGGCTGTGGCACTCTCCAGCGCGGCGTGGATGGCCAGCTTGCTCAGGGAGTAGTCGATGCCCGGGACCTGGCAGTGCATGGGCCGCCCCGCCATGATGCTCACCTGGGGGGTTGGGGAATGTTATGGGATTTTACTAAGCAAATTACACCATATAAACAACAGTAATGTAAAAGCTTTTTAAAACAACTTATCTAAAGAGTGTTTTTTTTACTTTTAATGCATAAAGGTAAATTTGGGGTAACCAGAATAGCCATGGCCAAGTTGTTATGTATTACTAAAGACTGTAATTAATTTCTATGGTAACAAAGTCTTTTCAATGACCATTACAGCGTTCCACCGTTGCAACGATGCTAATTATGAGGCTAATAAGTGGACAGTATTCCATAATATAAACAACAGTAATGTATAACCTTTCGACATAATAGTAATGACTGACTAACATCTTATCGAGTAAGTAAAACATGTCCAGCTTGCTAAGAGAGTATATACTGTATTCGATGCTGGGGACCTGACAGTACATTTGCCACCCCATCCTCCTGCTCACCTGGTGGTTCTCAGTGATGCGCAGGATAATGTTGTTCTCCAGCACATACAGGGAGTTGTCCATGGGGTTCACCGCCAGGTCTGTGGGCCACTCCAGACGCACCTGAGTAGAGTAGAATAGAGCAGCGTGGAATAGAGTACAGATACTTTATCATTAATCATGAAGGACATCAGAGAGTAAGAGTAGACGTCGGACCACAGCAGGTGGTATATTATCTTCATTAAGATTCTCATTCACTCATGTCATGGTGCTAAATGGAAATAAGGGTTACACTTATGACATACCAGTGTCATAATAGTGTCAAAACATTGTCATGACACAGTCATGGTCGAGTCATAAACATGATGTCAATGTCATAAACGTTTTATCGTCATGAAAAGTTGACATTGTTAGGACTGTCTTTGCCATAACTTAATGTCACTCAATGACAAAGTCATAAAATGTCTATGACATTGACATAATGTTTATGGCACATAATGTTTATGACTGTGTTACGACACTGTTATGACACTATTATGTCACATATGATGTCAGCATCAAGTAAAGTGTTAACACATTGAGTACCGACGACGTAATAATGCGTTTTTCACGCCCATGCGTTGTATACCAAAACGCAAAAATACGTTTTTGCATTTAAATATCATATTTTGAATCTACACCCTTCAATGGACAATATATGTGATTTTGGTAGCTCTGTGATGGACATAAATGACAACATTTGCAGTCCAAAGTTGTTTGATTGTTATGATGTTTAAGTGTTATGATTTGGATATTTTAATTTAACTTACCAAGATGTCTGGATGCCAACCCATGTCGCCTATCGCGCTGCCTGCATTGATTTCCCTAGTACGGTCACTGTAGCATGTGTTGTCTCTGACTTCACGCAATAGGTAAACACCATTGTATAGTGCCTGGAGTATCTTGAACTTTCTGGACTTGCTAGACCTTTACCAGATCCTTGGATCCAAATGGCACCCGATATGTGATTGCAGTAATGCGCTCCGATATGGACGTTTGATCGCCAAAAAGATAAGTTTCTGTGTCTTCCTGTATGTGAGAAGCCAGAAGCTAGCATGGCTACATATCATGATTCCCTGATTGTCGCTCCCAACGCAGGACGCTCCCCTGTCGGCTCGCTCCCACTAGCCAGACTATCGATCCGGGTGGGACTACACGTCCGGGAGTGATAGAAACACCTGGGACTACACGTCCGGGAGCGATCTCAGTTGGGAGTGTCCATCTGCCACCGCATATGATTCGGACCGGATGGGCTACATCTAAGCATCATATCATTTGGATTTGTTGTCAATGTTGGGCTATTATTTCGGGAGTCATCGGGAGCTATTTTAGCAAATGTCTCACCCTCTGCATGTGTGCAAAGAGTTTGTGATCAGTCCACGTGAAAAACGGGGATTTCAAAGGGCATCGATTGCTGGTGTCGTAGTGTGACAGAGCAGGAGGTGTGCTGCCGTATTCGTGAATCGTGCTATGTTGTTTCCCTAGTAGCCTACGATCGGTAGCGTGTATTGTGTCTGACTTCACGCAATAGGTAAACACAGAGACCATTGTATATCGTGCCAGGAGTATCTTGAACTTTCTGGGCTTGCTACCTAGACCTTTACCAGCTCCTTGGATCAAAATGGCACCCGAATTGTAATTGGAGTAATGCGCTCCGATTTAGAAGTTTGATCGCCAACCAGATAAGTTTATTTGATTATTCACCCCTATGTTGAACTGTCTTCCTGTATGTGAAAAGCCAGAAGCTAGCATAGATGGCTACATATGGATCGGATGGGCTACATCTAAGCATCATATCATTGGGATTTGTTGTCAATGTTGGGCTATTATTTCGGGAGTCATCGGGAACTATTTTAGCAAATGTCCGACCTTCTGCATGTGTGCAAAGAGCTTGTGTTCAGTCTGTGTGAAAAACGTGGATTTCGAAGGGCATTGATTGCCGGTGTCGTAGTGGTTTAGAGCAGGAGGTGTGTCTTGACGTGCAGGAAGATGTGTGTCAGAGCTAACCTTGCACCAAATTGTGATTAAAACCAACTCATCCCCTTTCAAACTCGTCACATTCTGAAGAAGCGCACCCTTCACAAAAACCTCAATATCTCCGATTGTAGCTGAATTCCATGGATACCCACTTCGGTTTAGCGTGGGTTTACTCGGCAATAAAAGCTCGTAGAGACACACAGTTTTCACCTACTAAGAGGGCAGCGTCTCCACTTTCAAACGAGTCATAACATATTTCAGTGGCCCTATCACATAATAAGCTGTGAGTCTACAAAAAAAAGTAAAAAAGGGCTTAGAACGCTGGTATTCTACGACATAATTCCGTGAGCAACGCCGGTATTCAATGTGTTAACAAAATGAGTTGTAAGCAGCTTGGTGTCTCATTAAAACTTCAGAATTGAAGTAGCCCTTTGGATGAATGATGAAACATCATAAAAGCTCCACAGACGTAGTAGTTTACAGCTCTTCTGATGACACAGTACTGCCACACTCCAACAGTCTTTGTACTCTCTCTCAATAAGTCAAGTCAAGTCAAGTCAAGTCAAGTGTACTTTATTGTCAAAACTCTATGCAACAAGGTGAGAGATCCTTGTGTCGTCTCCTTACTCTCATTCAGTGACATTCCTTTGAAAAAAAAAAACCTGTGTGCATTCTGTTTGACCAGACCAAGTGGCATTTTTTATGAAGATTCTCATTTGTCCAGGTCATGGTAGTCAAAAGGCGCAGACTTGTAAACAACTCGAGCTTCTCTTTGTCGGAACTTTGAAGGCATTTCACCTCTCATCCAAAAAGGCAGTTCAGTTCAGTGCTCAACTCAAGCGTGAAAACTCTTCAAGCTTCAAGAGGCCCTCCAATTGCTCACAACTCTCTCCTTTGACAACAACAACAACAACAACGACGAGCGCCTCACATCATGGTCACACTCCTCCATCTTTGTTCTTTTCCCCTCACTGAACAACAACTGAATCCATAAACACATCTCATGGTCAGAGACGGCCCACACCCACCACCACCCCCACCCCCTCTCCGCAGCCTCCACCTCCTCCTTCCACTCAGTGCGAGCCGCTAAAGCTGTAGCAGACCTAAAGTCACGCTCGGCTGGCGGCCCTCCATTTCCCCCACGGCCCCCCGAGCAGCAGGGTCCTGACGCCACACCACAGGCATGGGGAGATTTACTGGATATGGGCAGCGCTGCGCTGCGCTATGGTGCTGTAGCCACTGTATTGCTGCTCCCCCACTGCTGCGGCTTTCAGACACACACAGTTGTAGTGGCTGG